>NC_134488.1:63338715-63511795 GCF_040206685.1 Ascaphus truei | reverse complement strand
GCACGGACTTGCAGGCGAGCCAGCGTGCGCGAAGGGAGCCGGGGGGAGGTGGTTGGAGGCGGGGCAGTGACGTCGCTGGGCCAATCGCCCGCGACGCACTGACGTCAATGTCACGGCACCGACGTCACGGCGCCGTGACGTTGACGCTGCTTCAGGCTGATTGGATGTTTTCAGCCGACAGCGCGCTGAAAAACAGCTTGGCGCTCAAGCTGAAAACTCCAAAGCCTGAGCACGCCTGCGGACGCTCACGTGAGCCCCCTCTCAACGCAGCCTCATCCGCATCTGCACGCCCTGCGCGAGTGGATTTAACATTGCACGCCCTGGGCGAGTGGATTTAACATTGTGGCGAGCTCCTATTGGCCCAAGCAGCACACGTGTGGTACTAGGTGGCGAGTAGATTTTTTTTGTTCGGCGAGTAGATTTTTTGGTGATTTGTCGACCACTGTATATATATATAAATATAAATAATACTGGCAGAATTATATAGAATTTCTGTGACCTATGCAGATAGGATTTGACTACAAATCAAAAAATGTAATTAAAGCTTAAACCATGAAGAGCACATACAAGTATCACTTGTGAGCACATTCACGTCTCAGACAGGTCTGCAGCCCTATCTTTCTTCATTATTTCATAGGATACAATGCTTCCACTGCAGCTAGGGATTCTGGGAAATGACATGTAAATGAGCACTCACCTTTTGCTTCTAATTCATTTTAACATGGAACCCTATAAACTTATTTCTGCTGTATTACACAGTTGCTGTGCACTGTACGGTGGAGGGTTTTTGTCCTTTTTCTTACCCATCATAACATATTTAATATGTGGTTGTAAACTGTGAAGCATATATTTAAAAAACAAAAGAAATGTTAAATAAGGTGTCAGGTGTTTTTGCCAGGATGTTTTGCAAAGTGGGATAAAATGTTTAACCCCTTCACTGCCAGTTGATTTGACACTGAATTCTAAAGTCAACATTACACATGGTTAAAACAAAAGGTGTTACATGGCTGAGTGCATACTAAGCAATGTTAAAATTCACTGTGCAGCAGTGAAGTCAGACCATGTACACATTTTTTAGACGCTGCCTCTGAAATTTTCAAACCCTTTTACAAAGACAGGGTCAGGTCTGATAAGAAGGATTCAGAATAATTGCACCCCAAAATATTACTTCACCTGTTCAGAACATTTCACCTGTAATGATACTGATAGAGTGATGGATCATGTCAAAAACATCAGATACACCTGCCTTTCACCTGCTCCTAATATATACAGACATTAGGGACACATACCTCTCACCCTCTCCTAATAACCCAGGGACATACCTCATCCCCTTTTAATACACAGACATCAAAGACACATACCTCAGCTCCTCCTTATATACAGATATCAGGGACATATATCCCTCACTCCCTCCTGATATACAGGCATCAGGGACACATACCCCCCAAATTCTCCTAATACACAGGTATCAGGGACACATACCCCCCAAATTCTCCTAATACACAGGTATCAGGGACACATACCTCCCAAATTCTCCTAATACACGGGTATCAAGGACACATACCTCCCAAATTGTTCTAAAACACAGGCATCAGGGACACATACCTCCCAAATTCTCCTAATACACAGGCATCAGGGACACATACCTCCCAAATTCTCCTAATACACAGGCATCAGGAACACATACCTCTCACTCCCATAGTTGTTAAACTGAAATGGGATCGAAAATGAGAATTTGAGCAGCAAAACAAGAATGGTCTCGTCCTGCCCTAAGTACCTGCAGTCAGGGGGCAATCGAATCTGCAACAAGAACTGTCTGAACCTGTCCCTGATAATCTGCAGTCAGGTCACCTTAGGCTGCGGCCATAGGGCGTGCGAGGCGCGAACAATCGACCATAGTGCGCGCGAGGAAGCGTGACGGCACGGCAGGATTTTGAAGAGACAAATTATTTTGGGGTTTTTTTGCGTCACGGCTGCGTCACGTGAGGGGTTCAGCCAATGAGGGCCAACCAGCCTGGTGACATCACGGCCACGCCTCCCCATCGCGAGCGCATATGAGTGCACAGATCGCTCAGGCAACAGGCGCGCATGACTCCTTGCGCTGCGTCGCGCGCCTGCACTATGTCCAATGCCTTACATTACATATATACCCAGGACTGTCTGAGCCTGTCCCTGATAATCTGCAGTCAGTTGTCACTTTACATGAGTGCCTTGAGTCTTTGACAAGACATGCTCCTGGTTCTGTCCCTTCTCTCTGGAGCTACATGTGTCTTTTCTCCCAGAAGCAGCAATTCACTGAGAGATGTGACTATACTTCCTCTGCCAGACACTTACATAGGATGTCAATGGCCCTGGTTAACGAGGGGCAATAGAGAGAGACGAGATAACTGATCTGAAATGACAGAGCTTCATGATGTGTCTTCATCTCTCCGGTAACCAGCACTGGTATAGAGCTTTCCTAGCGCTGCAGGACCTGGCACTGCAGATACTCAAGACGGTGAGTTCAATGCCAGCTTCAGCCACTTACTCTCACCCTGTGCAGTTGTTAGAAACTCCCTTTATCTTCCTGTGCCTCTGTCACCCACCTCAAACTTGGATTATGATGATAATATCAGAGCTCCTTTGCCTCCCCACACCTTGCTGCCGACAAGAAACGTACTGCAAGGATTCCCCCCAGGAGCTGGCTGCATGACTGTCTCTCAAGTAGAATTGTGCAACTCCACAGAATAGAATGGAGTTGTATCAATAAAAGTCATTATGGTGTTTAACCCTTTCTCTGACAAAGAGCTGGCAATTGCCCAGCACCAAACATAACCGCGGGATTATAACAAGTAACATGTCCATACTGTGTATGTATATTTTTATTTCTATAGCGCCAACCAGGTACCCCACTCTACCATTTGTAACTAACATCACAATACAATAATGATTCAGGGAATGTAATAATACAGGTGGGATAGGTGCATTCGACATTGGGCGGAAGGAGTCTCTGCCCCTTAGAGTTTACAATCTAATCGTCATGTGGGGAGACTTGCAGAAACAGTAGGAGAAAGTTTGGGCGTGCTCTGGATATAAGACATATGATAAACAGCCTTGGAGTTAAGGTTCATCCTTATATTGTTTTGTTCTTTGTTGTATTGTTGCTCTATGTCTTTCTGCATCTTTGTGATGCAGTGCGCAATATGTTGGTGCCCTATATATCTATATATAAATTATAATGTTATTAATAATAAAAGAAAGACCACTTGTTCAACACGGCAGCAAATAGATAAAAGATCATTTAAACTAGCCTGTGCATTTGTATATTCTCTCTCCCCCTCTCACCCCTTCTCTCTCTCTTCTCCCCCTCTATCTGTCTCTCTCTCCTCTCTCTCATCACTTGCCCCTCTCTCCTCCCAATCACCCTCTCTCTCACCCCAAATCACTTCTCTCTCTCCCCTCTTCCTCTCTCTACCCCCCCCCCCAACTGTCTCTCTCTCTCTTCCCACTCTTTCTCTTCTCCCCAACTCTCTCCCTCATGCCTCTCATCTCCATCTCTCCCTCCCTCCCTCTCTCCCTCTCACTCTCCATCTCCCTCTCCCTCTTCCCCTACCTCTCCCTCTTTTCCCTGTCTCTCTCTCTCTCTTCCCCCTTGTCTCTCTCTCTCTCTCTCTCTCTCTCTCTCTCTCTCTCTCTCTCTCTCTCTTCCCCCTTGTCTCTCTCTCTCTCTTCCCCCTCTGTCTCTCTCTCCCTCTCTTCCCCCTCTGTCTCCCTCTCCCTCTCTTCCCCTCTCCCCCATATTTCAGGGTCTGGATAGGAGTAACACCACTTTTAGGTAAAACAGGCTTAACGCCATGTTATTTAAAGCTAATGGAAAGTTGTACTAACATAGCATGGCGTTAAGCCTGTGCTAATGAGATATACAGCAGCTGTTGTTTTTGCATATAATTAGCTTTGTGGATGTGCGTTAACCTCAGGGAAAATAACATACTTTACTGATTTTGATAATGTGGCATTATGAGCCCTGAGTAAACGGACCTCTGTGGATCTGTGCCTGAGTTGAGTACTTAAAAGCCAGGCTAATTGATGTTACTAGCACTAACACAATTACCCGTGCCAGTCCCTTACCTAGCAATGCATGTGGAGGTACTGTAGCAAAAAAAGCAACGTATTGCAATATCAGCAAGTCTAAAGGTACATGAGCATGTGTGGGCCTGTGTGTATATGTGTGACTGTGCATGTGCACATTGGTGTATATCCTTGTATAAATAAGTGTGTCTTTTTAAACTATGCGTGCCTACATGTGCAAGCAGTGTGTATCAATTACTGTATTAGGATACTAACATGTGTGTGTCTACTTATGTGCACCAGTGTGTCTTCATGTGAATATGTGTGCGTTAGTGATTTTGTGGGTTAGATAGCATCTAGTATTAGGGATCAACAGCTATAAATGGAAGTGGGCACCAGTAAACCTATTAAACAGTGTGCTTACTAAATGTTTGACTCCTCTACAATGCATTGGAAAACACTTTCAAAGGAGACGGGTTAACCCGGAAACTGAGGGCAGAAGCATCATACACACAGCACAGCAGCTCTTTACGTCACAAATTGAAGCTATTTTCTGCCCATTTGGTTTGTAGAGAAGTGTTACGTGGAGGCTGCCAGTTGCCAAGGAAGAGTCACGGTTACTAGGGGGATAGGAAGAATCTTTAAAAGCTAAAAGAGAGAATAGAGGAGAGACATATTTTTTCCAGAGTTTCAAAGAAAAACTCCACCTTTTGTAAGGAGATAAAGTTCTGGATCTTTGTTTCTGAATATCTCTGTCTCTATTACAGTAAGTGGGAAAGTGATACTGATACTGTACTCCTACTCCACTGTGACACATAGTAAAAGGACATAGGCCCTGTCTATAAGGGACCTATGGCATGGCTAGTGCAGGGCACTTCTACCAGTTTCCGAAATTGGCCAGATGAAGACATGTAGGACTAGGAGGGCCCGAAGAGTATAATAATGTAGTAATTGTATAACAAGACCTAAAAAAAATAACAGAATAGCTGAACATGTTACAAACATGTTTTACATGTTTGCATTCTATATTTTTGTTACCTCAGCTAAAAAGTGTGTT
Organism: Ascaphus truei; assembly: GCF_040206685.1. Classification (NCBI taxonomy): domain Eukaryota; kingdom Metazoa; phylum Chordata; class Amphibia; order Anura; family Ascaphidae; genus Ascaphus; species Ascaphus truei. The sequence continues at coordinate 63,506,691 of NC_134488.1, read as the reverse complement.
TCTGTGTGAAACATTGAGCTTGAGCAACTGGAATGGAATTAGCAGGAGATGATCCAACTGCCCTTCGCAAGCTGAGTTTGGCCCATGGCCTGCAAGGTTGAGGAGCCTTGGCATAGTGAGTGTGTCCCTCCTGCTTCACAATGACTTACAACCAAATAGGACATAAAGTGTATAGGGAATGGGTCCCTTCTATTGCACAGTGACACAGAGTTAAAGGGACGTATGGCATAATGAGTGTGTCCACCCCACTGCACAGTGACACAGTGACATAGAGCAGTGGGACATGCGACATACTGAGTCTGCCCCTCCTATTGTTTGGTGTCACAATGACACAGGACAAAAGCTCGCTATGGTACAGCAAGCCTGTCACTCCTGCTATATGGTGACTCAGGGATACAGAATAAAAGGGACCTACCTTAGCATACTGTTTATCCCTCCTACTATACAATTATCAAGTGACGCAGAGACACAGAACAAAAGTGACCTGTGGCCTTTGATTCCTCTGTTTCCTCATAAAGAAAGAGAAGCAGTGACAATGATTAAAATAACATTTAGCTGAATCCTGCCCTTTCCACTACATGATGACAGTGTGACAAAGGGGAAGAAGAGCCCTCTGGGTCAAGTGGTACTAAGACAGGAGGAACTAATGGTGTTTGACTGTCTCCTATTATTGCAGAGTGACAGTGACACAGATAGATAATGAACATATTGCTTTTCCATCACAATCTAAGCAACACACATATATCACTAACTAAACTATATTTGTAGCAGAGTGTGAGCATTTCACTGCAAAATAGGGCCTATGTATACTATTGTTTGCAGGTGCAATGCATCTTCATGCTGGGTTTGCACAAGGACGGATTCACATACCAAGAATTATGCCAAGAGCTAGGGATCTCCCATTGTGGGAAGTACCCATAATGTGTCTTATAGCAGTTCTGACAATTTCTGTCTCTTGGGCAGGGAAGTAATTCCCCTCTCACTCTGTACAGGCATAAAGGAAGGAGACAACATGGTGTAGCGGTTGTGTTGGTTTTCAATGCACACACTTATTGGTATCACCCTACTCCTTTAATGGGTATTTATCAATGTGCCCCTGCTCATAAAACAGTTTTAATAAGAACAGCAACAGATTTATCAAGTAAAACAATCCCATTCATGTTTTTTCCTGTTAGTATGTTAGGGTCATAGAGGACTAATAAAAATGTCAATGCTCTTTGCTATTATTCACAGCCAGGATTTCACACCAGAGAGGGCTGCATGTGCCTAGCTTTAAAGCACTGTGTAGTGGTGTAGGCTTGATAAACATAGCAATATAAGGTCGGAATTAGGAGGGCAGGCGCGTTATCTCATTCCTCAGGCAGGCTCAAAGAGATCTGCATAATTAACAGTAATTGACTGAACAGTGTGATAGAAGGCAGCCCACGTGAGACCTTCAACTTCTTTCTGGTCCCCCCTCCTTCACCTGCCTTCTGCCAAATCCCCCTCACTCAAGTCAAATCCCTGGCAAGGATTAGCATTTTCTAAAAGACACAAAATGCTGCCCCTTTATCTGAGTACAGGGACTAGTTTTGTGTATTTAAACCTAGGTGAAATATTTAATGCCTTCACCGTCATGGAGAGTTATGACAAACAATCCCATGGATTGCAATCTCTTTGGGTTAGGCATTTATCTTTATGTCCAGGGCTCTTCTTCCTGTGTTGTATCATTGCCCTGGGTTTCAAATTGTCTGCAGGCTTCTATTGTGAGAAATTACATCCTCTGCTGTGCTATGTAAAAAAAATAAAGGAATAGTGACAAACAGGCAGGATGACACTGGTGTGACAGTGACAGACAGAGAGGAGTCATGGATGAATTTTACAAGGTTTTCATCTGCCTGCAGATTCCTCTCTGAGGAAGCTGTCTCGCACATCCAGATGTGTTTCAGCACCACTGAGCTGGACAGCAGCTTCTGCTCCATGCAAGCTAATGGATGCAGCCCTGCTCCTATATCTGCTCCCCTCCCCCTCCCCCTCCCCCCCCCCCCCCCCCCCCGTCTTCATGAATCTGCTAAAACCATTTCAGAAGACAAGCCAGAGGCAAGGAGGGAGCTTGTGAATGATGTTTAATCAGAAGGTGAAAATAGGAGAGGGGGTAAACCGGGATCAAAGTAGGGTGGTAATATTCGACATTCCAAACTCTAACAAATTTTGAAAGACTGTGTAGGAAAGGATATTACTGTAAAGGGCTGATCTCGGAAATATATTTGGGCCTGGCACGATCGTGGGGTTGTTCCCAACACAGCTATATGATTAAATGGGCAGAAGATTTGAATGCAGAGATCGATAGAGAAGATTGGGAGGATATCTGGGAAGCAGCTTCAAAAACATCAATCTGTACCACTATTAAGGAGAATATTTATAAAATTTTGTTTCATTGGTACCTAACCCCAAGCAGGCTGAGCCAGATTTTCCCCGGGTCCCTGGATTTGTGCTGGAGGGGATGCGGGCAAAAAGGAGATATGGCTCATATTTGGTGGAATTGTCCAAAAATTCAGGTATTCTGGGCCATGATTCAAACATTGATCCGAGAGTACCTGGGGGTGGAGGTGGAACCGCTGACCATGGTGCTGGCCAAACTAATCGAAGATCTGGAAACGGCGGAAAGAAAAATGACAATTCACGTGTTTACGGCAGCCCGCTGTGCTATTGCAGCGGCCTGGAAAAAGGTGAACGCGCCCTCTAGACAGACGGTGTTACGGAGACTAAGGGAAATAAAAATGATGGAGCTTCTTTCAGCGCAATTGAGCCAAAAACTTGACAAATTTCACAAAATCTGGGAAATTTGGCCTAGCAATTAGGAACACATAGACATAACTACAGAGAAACTAGATAAATGGGCTCCCCCTCCCCCCCCCCTTTCTTTCTCTTCTTTTCTCTGTTCTTCTCTATTCTTTTCTAAATTCTACGAGAGTCACGCAAGGAAGCGGCTGCTTCCCTAGCACAGCCTAAGATGTGGAAACAGATCATATTAACACAAAGACTATGTTAAAACGAATATTTTACTTAAGCACTGATAACGAATTGTAGAGGTTTTTTTTGTTTTAAACACAACTGGTAATACTTGAACAATATATGTGTACCAATGTTGAATATTTGTTGTGTCTCTCCAAAACAATAAAAAAATTGAAAAAAAAAAAAAAAAAAGTAGGGTGGTACCATTACTTTTTATTTACAAATCTACACCAGTCCTATATATTTAGGAAAGGGAGAGAGGGGGAGAGGGAGTGAGGGAGTGAGGGAGAGAGGGAGAGAGGGAGAGAGGGAGAAATGGAGAGAGGGAGAGAGGGAGAGAGGGAGAGAGAGTTAAAAGAGCAGAGAGTTAAAAGAGCAGAGAATAAGAGGCAAAGAAAGAGTGAGAGTCAGAATTAAAAAAAGGAGATATACAGGGAATATGCAGTTGGACCCAAGTGACTTCTCATTATTCTTTCATTATGGTAACGAGGGAGTTTCCAGGGACAATGTAAAGAAGACTGTGCACACAGCTGGGTATTCCTGATGCTGAGTTTGAGAAGCAGTGCTGGAAACTGGTTATGTGCAGAACATGGACACAGCCCACAGGCCTGTGCCAGCACATTAAGTGTTATACTCATACAAATACATCTCTTTACAAATCTGCTTGTTATTCCAGGGCTTACACAGCATCCCAATCCTTCCTGCTGCATCACCTCACTATCCCCGTACAAACACAGCTTTGTCAATGCACCCCTCCTGCTTTTTGCAGCCTCACACACTTTTGCAGCAGTAGCACACACTCCCAATACTACCCTGCTGTTCCAGTACTTACACACACACAGCGCTCTGACACTACTCAGTAGCATCCCCCGCTATTCAAGCATTACCACACAGCTCTGCTACTACTCCGCCATATCTGTGTGAGAGAATAGTACCGATCCACAGGTCTGACTACAAAGCTTTCTGAGCCTGGAAACAGTTACAGTGCCAGAGGGGTCTGCAACGCATTGCAATAGCATAACATTTAGAAAATAGCATAACACACAGAGCAATAGCATAACACACAGAGCAATAGCATAACACGTAGAGCAATAGCATAACATGCAGAGCAATAGCATAACATGCACTGTGACATAATACCACGCAGAGCAATATAAGAACATGCAGAGTGACATTATGCCCAGAACAATAAAATAACATGTGGAGTGATAACATAACACACAATGTCATATCATAACACGTAGGGCAATGTAATAGTGTGCCCAACAATACTATAACATGCAGAGCAATATAACATCCAGTTCCAAATAATAACATGCTCTGCAATATAATAACATGCATAGCAATATAATAACAGGCAGAGCAAAATAATGACACATACTGTAGCACAATATAATAACATGCAGTGCAATATAACAACATGCAGAGCAATATAATAACACGCAGAGCAATATAATAACACGCAGAGCAATATAGCAACATGCAGTGCCATATAGCAACATGCAGCACAATATAACAACATGCAGTGCAAAATAATAAGATGCAGCACAATATAATAACACTCCATGCAATATAACAATGTGCAGCGCAATATAATAACATGCAGAGCAATATAACATGTAGCACAATATAATAACACAGTGCAAAATAACAACACAGCGTGGTATAATAACACACAGCGCAATATAATAACACACAGAGCAATATAATAACACAGCGCAATATAATAACACACAGCACAATATAATAACACACAGAGCAATATAATGTATGAGGGGGAAAAACCATAGTAGGCCCTGTCCATACAGCAAAATGAAGAAAAAAAAACAGTATTGGGGTTTGAGCTTGCTGGGAATGTGTGTGTTAATTCAATTTCTAACTGGCAACAGTTGTTTGGAGGTAGGTGGCCCCTCCTCCCAGAGCTCACCCCTCCCCACCGTTTTAACTTGGAAGTTTTTTTTTTTCATTTTGCTGTATGGACAGGACCTACTATGGTTGTTCCCCCTCATACAGAGGTAAAAGGGAAGGTTCACAGTGTTGTGTTAGGACCTGCAGATTTGGTTATGCCTTGATGTTGGCCTGCAGGCTTATAGCGCTTTGGCCAAAGGGTTTAACTAAATGACCATGAAAATATTTTAATTGAAGTATTTAACTGTATAATTATTACCATATATATTTTGTCAAACTGGATGTAGCATTGGGCTTCCCTGTCTTTTGTTATACACATCACAATATAATAACACATAGCGCAATATAATAACACACATCACAATGTAATAACACAGTGCAATATAATAACACAGCACAATATAATAATACACAGAGTAATATAATAACACAGCACAATATAATAATACACAGAGCAATATAATAACATACAGAACAATATAACACGCAACACAGTATAATAACACACAGCTCAATATAATAACATACAGTGCAATATAATAACATACAGAGCAATATAATAACACACAGAGCAATATAATAACATGCAGCTCAATATAATAACATACAGTGCAATATAATAACATACAGAGCAATATAATAACACACAGAGCAATATAATAACATGCAGCTCAATATAATAACATACAGTGCAATATAATAACATACAGAGCAATATAATAACACACAGAGCAATATAATAACATGCAGCGCAATATAATAACACAGCGCAATATAATAACACCCAGTGCAATATAATAGCATACAGAGCAATATAATAACACACAGTGCAATATAATAACACGCAGCGCAATATAATAACACCCAGTGCAATATAATAGCATACAGAGCAATATAATAACACACAGTGCAATATAATAACACACAGCGCAATATAATAACACAGCGCAATATAATAACACCCAGCGCAATATAATAACACCCAGTGCAATATTATAGCATACAGAGCAATATAATAACACACAGTGCAATATAATAACACGCAGCGCAATATAATAAAATGCAGTACAATATACAGCAGGGCCCCGCTTCTCGGCGCCCCGCTTTTCGACGATCCGCCGATATGGCGGCACCGAGAAGGGGGCCGCCATCTTGGTTCTTAAATCACACGTGCGGAGAATGGGCGGTTGCGCCCGGCGCGCATGCGCAGACCGTAGTTTGCGCGCGCATACTGTAGTTTGCGCATGCATACCATAGGTCGCGCATGCGCAGAACGACAAAAATGCCGATTTGCGCATGCAAAAACAACTGAAAATTGCCGGATTCGCTTTCCGGCGATTTTCACTATACGGCGGGCCCCTGGAACGGAACCCGCCGTAAACCCGGGGCCCTCCTGTAATAACATGCAGCACAATATAATAACATGCAGCGCAATATAATAACATGCAGAGCAATATAATAAGATGCAGCGCAATATATTAACATGCAGCACAATATAATAACATGCAACACAATATAATAACATGCAGCGCAATATAATAACATGCAGCGCAATATAATAACATGCAGCGCAATATATTAACATGCAGCACAATATAATAACATGCAACACAATATAATAACATGCAGCGCAATATAATAACATGCAGCGCAATATAATAACATGCAGCGCAATATAATAACATGCAGCACAATATAATAACACACAGCGCAATATAATAACATGCAGCGCAATATAATAACATGCAGGGCAATCTAATAACATGCAGCACAATATAATAACATGCAGCGCAATATAATAACATGCAGCACAATCTAATAACATGCAGCACAATCTAATAACATGCAGGGCAATATAATAACACATAGCGCAATCTAATAACACGCAGCGCAATCTAATAACATGCAGCGCAATCTACGGTAATAACATGCAGCGCAATCTAATAACATGCAGCGCAATCTATGGTAAAAACATGCAGCACAATCTAATAACATGCAGGGCAATATAATAACATGCAGCACAATCTAATAACATGCAGCGCAATATAATAACACGCAGCACAATCTAATAACATGCAGGGCAATATAATAACATGCAGCACAATCTAATAACATGCAGCGCAAGCTAATAACATGCAGCACAATCTAATAACACGCAGCGCAATCTAATAACATGCAGCGCAATATAATAACATGCAGGGCAATCTAATAACATGCAGCACAATCTAATAACACGCAGCGCAATCTAATAACATGCAGCGCAATATAATAACAGCAGGGCAATCTAATAACATGCAGCACAATCTAATAACACGCAGCGCAATCTAATAACATGCAGCGCAATATAATAACATGCAGGGCAATCTAATAACATGCAGCACAATCTAATAACATGCAGCACAATCTAATAACATGCAGCGCAATCTAATAACATGCAGCGCAAGCTAATAACATGCAGCGCAATCTACGGTAATAACATGCAGCACAATCTAATAACATGCAGCACAATCTAATAACATGCAGCACAATCTAATAACTTGCAGCACAATCTAATAACATGCAGCACAATCTAATAACATGCAGCGCAATCTAATAACATGCAGCGCAATCTAATAACATGCAGCACAATCTAATAACATGCAGGGCAATCTAATAACACGTAGCGCAATCTAATAACATGCAGCGCAATCTAATAACACGCAGCGCAATCTAATAACACGCAGCGCAATATAATAACATGCAGCGCAATCTATGGTAAAAACATGCAGCACAATCTAATAACATGCAGCGCAATCTATGGTAAAAACATGCAGCACAATCTAATAACATGCAGCACAATCTAATAACATGCAGCACAATCTAATAACATGCAGCACAATCTAATAACACGCAGCGCAATATAATAACATGCAGAGCAATATAATAACATGCAGCGCAATCTAATAACATGCAGTGCAATCTAATAACATGCAGCACAATCTAATAACACGCAGCGCAATATAATAACATGCAGCGCAATATAATAACATGCAGCGCAATATAATAACATGCAGCACAATCTAATAACATGCAGCACAATCTAATAACATGCAGCGCAATCTACGGTAATAACATGCAGCGCAATCTAATAACATGCAGCGCAATCTAATAACACGCAGCACAATCTAATAACATGCAGCACAATCTAATAACATGCAGCGCAATCTACGGTAAAAACATGCAGCACAATCTAATAACATGCAGCGCAATCTAATAACATGCAGCACAATCTAATAACATGCAGCACAATCTAATAACAGGCAGCGCAATCTAATTGCATGCAGCGCAATCTAATAACATGCAGCACAATCTACGGTAATAACATGCAGCGCAATCTAATAACATGCAGCGCAAGCTAATAACATGCAGCGCAATCTAATAACATGCAGCGCAATCTAATAACATGCAGCACAATCTAATAACATGCAGCACAATCTAATAACATGCAGCACAATCTAATAACATGCAGTGCAATCTAATAACATGCAGCGCAATCTAATAACATGCAGCACAATCTAATAACATGCAGCACAATCTAATAACATGCAGCGCAATCTACGGTAATAACATGCAGCGCAATCTAATAACATGCAGCGCAATCTAATAACACGCAGCGCAATCTAATAACATGCAGCACAATCTAATAACATGCAGCGCAATCTAATAACATGCAGCACAATCTAATAACATGCAGCGCAATCTAATAACATGCAGCGCAATCTACGGTAATAACATGCAGCGCAATCTAATAACATGCAGCACAATCTAATAACATGCAGCGCAATCTAATAACATGCAGCGCAATCTAATAACATGCAGCACAATGTACGGTAATAACATGCAGCACAATCTAATAACATGCAGCGCAAGCTAATAACATGCAGCGCAATCTAATAACATGCAGCACAATCTAATAACACGCAGCGCAATCTAATAACATGCAGCGCAATCTACGGTAATAACATGCAGCGCAATCTAATAACATGCAGCGCAAGCTAATAACATGCAGCGCAATCTAATAACATGCAGCACAATCTAATAACATGCAGCGCAATCTAATAACATGCAGCGCAATCTAATAACATGCAGCACAATCTAATAACATGCAGTGCAATCTAATAACATGCAGCGCAATCTACGGTAATAACATGCAGCACAATCTAATAACATGCAGCGCAATCTAATAACATGCAGCACAATCTAATAACATGCAGGGCAATCTAATAACATGCAGCGCAATCTAATAACATGCAGCGCAATCTACGGTAATAACATGCAGCACAATCTAATAACATGCAGCGCAATCTAATAACATGCAGCGCAATCTAATAACACGCAGCGCAATCTAATAACATGCAGCGCAATCTAATAACATGCAGCGCAATCTATGGTAATAACATGCAGCACAATCTAATAATTTGCAGCGCAATCTAATAACATGCAGCGCAATCTAATAACATGCAGCGCAATCTACGGTAATAACATGCAGCACAATCTAATAACATGCAGCGCAATCTAATAACATGCAGCGCAATCTAATAACATGCAGCGCAATCTAATAACATGCAGCGCAATCTAATAACATGCAGCGCAATCTAATAACATGCAGCGCAATCTAATAACATGCAGCGCAATCTAATAACATGCAGCGCAATCTACGGTAATAACATGCAGCACAATCTAATAACATGCAGCGCAATCTAATAACATGCAGCGCATTCTAATAACATGCAGCGCAATCTAATAACATGCAGCGCAATCTAATAACTTGCAGCACAATCTAATAACATGCAGCGCAATCTAATAACATGCAGCACAATCTAATAACATGCAGCACAATCTAATAACATGCAGCACAATCTAATAACATGCAGCACAATCTAATAACATGCAGCACAATCTAATAACATGCAGCACAATCTAATAACATGCAGCACAATCTAATAACATGCAGCGCAATCTAATAACATGCAGCACAATCTAATAACATGCAGGGCAATATAATAACACGTAGCGCAATCTAATAACACGCAGCGCAATCTAATAACACGCAGCGCAATCTAATAACACGCAGCGCAATCTAATAACACGCAGCGCAATCTAATAACATGCAGGGCAATATAATAACATGCAGCGCAATCTAATAACACGCAGCGCAATCTAATAACACGCAGCGCAATCGACGGTAATAACATGCAGCGCAATATAATAACATGCAGCACAATCTAATAACATGCAGCGCAATATAATAACCTGCAGCACAATCTAATAACATGCAGCGCAATCTAATAACATGCAGCGCAATATAATAACATGCAGCGCAATAGAATAACATGCAGCACAATCTAATAACATGCAGCGCAATCTAATAACATGCAGCGCAATCTAATAACATGCAGCGCAATATAATAACATGCAGAGCAATATAATAACATGCAGCGCAATATAATAACATGCAGCGCAATATAATAACATGCAGAGCAATATAATAACACGCAGAGCAATATAATAACACGCAGCGCAATATAATAACACGCAGCGCAATATAATAACATGCAGCGCAATATAATAACACGCAGCGCAATATAATAACATGCAGCACAATATAATAACACGCAGAGCAATATAATAACACGGCGCACAATACAATAACATGCAGCGCAATATAATAACATGCAGCGCAATATAATAACATGCAGCGCAATATAATAACACGCAGAGCAATATAATAACACGCCGCACAATATAATAACATGCAGCACAATATAATAACACTCAGAGCAATATAATAACATGCAGCGCAATCTAATAAAATGCAGCGCAATCTAATAACATGCAGATCAATATAATAACATGCAGCGCAATCTAATAAAATGCAGCGCAATCTAATAACATGCAGAGCAAAATAATAACATGCAGCGCAATATAATAACATGCAGCGTAATATAATAACATGCAGCGCAATATAATAACACGCAGAGCAATATCATAACACACAGCACAATATAATAACATGCAGCGCAATATAATAACATGCAGAGCAATATAATAACACGCAGAGCAATATAATAACACGCAGAGCAATATAATAACACGCAGCGCAATATAATAACATGCAGCGCAATATAATAACACGCAGAGCAATATAATAACACGCCGCACAATATAATAACATGCAGCGCAATATAATAACATGCAGCGCAATATAATAACATGCAGAGCAATATAATAACACACAGCACAATATAATAACATGCAGCACAATATAATAACATGCAGCGCAATATAATAACACTCAGCGCAATCTAATAAAATGCAGCGCAATCTAATAACATGCAGAGCAAAATAATAACATGCAGCGCAATATAATAACATGCAGCGCAATATAATAACATGCAGCGCAATATAATAACATGCAGCACAATATAATAACATGCAGAGCAATATAATAACATGCAGAGCAAAATAATAACATGCAAAGCAATATAATAACACACAGCACAATATAATAACATGCAGTGCAATATAATAAAATGCAGAGTGGGACGGGGCAGAACCCCTGTCTAAAAGGGCTTCAATAGAAAGCCTATATTGGTCTGAGGAATCCAGCAGGGAGCTGGTTAATTGCAACTACAGACAATTAACCAGTCTCCTCCTGGCTCATTAGACAGGTAGTAAAGCCTCCTGATTAAACTGCAGGGGGGAGCTCCTGAGCTCAGACAGCCTGAAACCAGACCTTCTACATTCAGGTCACAGCGGACCCTGGAATGTGCCAGAGGTTGCACCCCAATGGACACAACCCAGAGACTGACATAAAGGGCCCCCTGCTCACAGGTACCTCTTTGGACTTTGGGGTCATTGGATGGCAATAGGTCTATCCTCCCAGCCCTGCAGATATTTAATGTTCGAATATGTCACACCCTGGTTGTACTTCTATGGTGTTTGAGTGAGATGAGAGGTGGCCCTTGAATTTGCAAAGTGGCCCAGGAGACCGTTTGGAATTTTTTTTGTTCTTTTGCCTGTTTACAGTTCCTGCAAAAGCTTGAGCAACAAAACCAACTTTCACCTTGATAAAGGACTGTCTAAGTCCGAAACGCGTTGGTGTGTTTTGTAACCTTTAATCTGATTCATTAAATAGCTATTTATTGGGAACGTACTCCTGCTGGTTTTATTGCTGCATTTAGCGCTGGATATAGTGCTTTGTTTTTTTCTCTCCACCCATTTCTGCAACAAAACCAAGAACAGAAGAACCACGTGCAGAAGTGACCAGAATTAAATGGCTACACATCCAGACAGGAAAGCTACACTGCACTGGAAAAGGCCACAGTCTGACTGGGGGGATTGTGACTGTCGATTACACCCACAAGGTACTGACTGTGGACAAAGTCTACCCCACCACTTGTGTGAAGAAAAAAATAACATGGGCTTTTAAAATGGCAGATCTTCCCCCCCCCCTCTCCAGATTAGCAGCACATCGTCAATATAGTGCTGCCATAGGACCAGACCCGCACCTTCCCCACCCCCGGACCAGATATTGTTGTCCTCCTACTTTCCCGCGTGGGTCTGATCCTATGGCGGCGCTATATTGACGATGTGCTGCTAATCTGGAGAGGGAGGGGGGAGTGTGGCGAAAATGGGGGGTAATCAGCGCATTAATAAAGGCAGTGGGCTCGGCTGGTTACCCCTATTTCGTATTGGGGATTATATGCTGTTCCCCTTTTAAGACTGCTAATTTAGGAACGGAGTGAGCCAGCACCCTGATTTTTGGGGTGCCGCCTCAGTGTAATCCCCCAAGTACACACATATTAAAAATATAACTTTGTCATAAGGGAAACATATATTTTTGATGAAGTGCCTTTCTGGTGCAGTTAATATGTACCGGCAGGATGCTGTTTTTTCTGCCTGCCTTTGTTTTGCATACCAGAACCAAATGTTTTGACACCTATGAGCTGGGTTACTTGCTTATGCAAGCTTCAAAGATAGCCTGCTAGGCCCACAGCTGTAAGTCTCTCTGGAAGTTGCATATCAAAAGACCCCAGATTCATAAAGTGTCACTTAATCGGGATGTTTCTGAGTAGCAGATCCTGTTACTCATCCTAGATATTTCACACCTTGGGACCAAACTCCAGACATTGCGTCCCCAGAAATGAGTGGCCCCTTTTTACTTAGCAGTGCTACCAAGCTGCTTACTGAGCATGCTCAGAGTTACCTGAGCTGGCTGTAGGATTTGCCCATGTGACCTGGCAGGTTCTGATAGGAGGAAGATAATTCCTTGCCAATGGGATGAGGCTAATGTAACACTTGACAGGCCATTGTCCTTAAAAAGGCCTGTACCCCTCATTCCTGTGTTATTCCTGTGTTGTTGTGGTTCCTGTTGTTGTTATTCCTGTGTTGTTGTTGTTCCTGCTGTTGTTACCTGATTTCTTCAAGTGGATAAGACCTAAGTACAGCGGCTACGATTCCAGAACGCAAGGGGTTAAAAAACATCGCAACAAGGAAACTTGCCCTGCTTCAGGATTTCGTTAGCCCTGGGTATCCAGACCAATCCCAGAGAACCAGAAAGGACTTTGCACATTCTGTAGCAGGACGGCCTCACGGCGGGGTCAGTAAGACGCTTGACACAATGGGAAACTTTAAACACTAGTGGTTTATTAGCCACAACCAAAATAAGTACGGGTGCACTGTCCCTTTAAGAAACTACTTTCTTGCAAATTAAAGCCTAGTCCCGTTAGGGACACTAACTCACTTCTTGAGCCCTTACTAACAGGACAGCCAGCTAATCTGGTCATGCCCAAAACATGCTACCCAAACGATAACCAATAAGCATAATAAGAATAAAGTCTTATCTGTTTATTTTGCTCAACCTGTTCTGCTCAATCAGGACCCACGAAATATAAATGTGTTATTAAGCGCGTCTCCCGTCACAGGCATTTAAAACTGGTGGCAGCTGGTGAGATACTGATTGAGCCTATATTGCAGTGTTCTGTAATATAGTGAGGACCTTGTAGATTGCAAGCTCCTCAGACAAGTGGCAACTTACACACACTTCCAAAGAAGCACGAGATAATTCACTGGTCTCTGGACCTATACCCCAGTGGCACCATGAGTCCACACTCAGGAAGGTTTTGTACCTGGAACCGGGCGCAGATAGTGGAGAGATGTGTGGGGTACGGGTTCACGACAGACGGTCGGTCAAAGAGTCAGCTGGAGGAGGACTTAGTAGAATATGAGGGCAGGATGGCCCCACCAGCTGCTGTGGCAGCAGACAGTACTCAGCCCGGAGTGCAAGAGATCACTCCAGCTCCGGGGCTGCAAGGACAGGGGAAGGATGTCAGTGACCGCCTGGAAGAGAGTGGCGTTGTGCCAGGGGGTGCAGATGGATCAGTCGCTGCGGCGACCGGACTGGCTACCTCTGGACTCATTGCACTCCTCACCGCCTGGGGAGAAGGGCTTAGCTATGAACAGCGACTTGAGCTCCTGTCGACAGCGCTTGGAAGGCCCCCTCACTCCCACCTTGTCAGCGGGGAACAGGACGTTCCCAGAGTAACTGCTATGGACGCAGCAGAGCCAGCAAATGAATATGTAACCAGCAGAGCCTTGGTGAGCAATGCAGCAGTCCCCAGAGAGGCAGCCATTCCGGCTAGGGGGGACCAGTCTGCACCTCAGCGGACTCCCAAACATACAGTGGGCAGCGACACGCCCTATACTGGGGAGTTCAAGCTTGAGAGATGGTGCTATCATTGCCACAAGGTGGGCCACATCCGGCCACATTGCCCGGACCGTGAGCGGTCTGGGGAACCCCATCAGGGGCAACGTTCACAAGCTGCAGGGCCAGTAACCCAGATTGGGCTGGCCCACACAGAGGAACAGAGCACAGCCATGGAGCCACAACCAAGAGGGATGTCCCAGGCAGATGCTGCTTTTGTCACCTTGGAGCCAGCAGCAGTGAGCAGAGGATGTCCAAGTGCATCAGTCGAGATGCAGCCTGCTGATGTCCTGAGCAGGCATCCACGGAGGGTTACCTTTGGTGACCGGCAAGCAGGGAGCTTGCCAGATTTGGGTGCTGCTGTTATTCTGGTGCAGCCAGAAGATTTGCTCCCGGGCACCGGGTTGCAAAGAACCAGGCCTGATGGAGGGCTGCGGTCCTTACCGGGTGCCCAGATCATTTTGGATGGGGGTGCCAATCATGGCATGAGGGAGGTGGGGGTTTTGTCCAGGGAAACTGCTGATGTGCGCCGTAGCAATAACCTGGAGCCTGTGATCTGTATGGTTGCTGCGGAATTGCCTGCTGTTGCGGCGATTCCTAAGAGCCTGTCATCAGGAGTCACAGCGGAATCAACCTCTGTCCCCCTGCATTTGGGACCAACGGTTCCAGTGGCCTCTGCGGAGACCAGACAGGTAAGCCAGACTACTGAGTCGCGACCAGTGACTGACTTACTGTTCCCTTTACCTGTCCCTGTTACCCCTGACTTAGAGACTAAGGGTGGGTGGTTAAAATTAGGGACAGCAGATAGGGATGCGGTGAAAGCTGACCCCAGCTTAGAAGGTATGGGACTGCGGGCGTCCGAGTCCTGAGAAAGTGGGGGGTCAGACCACAGGCTGTGGCACCGCGGGCTCTGGGGTAGGGAGCCAGGTTCTACCGGGTTAGCCAGGGGCTGGACAGGTAGAAGATGGTTAGTGGGACCCAGGGAGGGAAGGCAGCAAGTGTTGCAGGTAGCCTTCCCCAGTCCACTAGTGGGGCATCAGGGGGTCACTCACATGAGAACCCAGCTGTTGCAGCCTTACTTCTGGCCGGAGGCAGCAGGGGCAGTGGCAGACTTTGGCCACCCCTGGGACACCTGCCAGCCAGAGGGAAAAGCGGGTGATTATGTGCAGATGCTCCTGAACCTGTTACCAGGAATGGGGAACATGTTTCAGGAAGTAGCTCAGGCAGTGCCAGGCCTCTTAGGTAGGATAGGGTTTCCTAGGGGGGTCCTAGTTGAGCTAGGGGCCCTGGGAGGTAGGCAGGCAGGGGCAGAAGCTGGGGCTAGGGTAGAGCAGCCTAGGGTCCTGTTCTCAGACAAGCGGGGCAGGGCACATAGTACAGATCAGCCTGTGCTCCCAGGTGATCTGCATCCTCTGCATAAGAATACCTATGGAGTATCAGCAGAGGTGGCAGACAGTGTAGAGAGGAAGGCAAAGGGGGGTCAGATTTCAGCCTTCAGAATGGCCTCTGTGAGTTTGTCAGGGTGCCATTCAGGATGAGCAATGCTCTGACTACCTCCCACTGCCTGGTCAGGAGGGCACTAGAGAGAGTGCAGAGGTATGTAGGGACATACAAGGAGACAGGGAGGACCAAAGTCTATCACATCCATGTGCTCAAGGAGGACATAGCTCTGCCAGATCTCCTAGGGGAAGCTAGGCAGGGAGGTACCATAGAGCAGGTGGAGATAGGATCTCAGCTGAGTGTCAGGCAGAGAGCAGATGCCAGGGCTATGCTAGATCAGTATAGGGCTCTGTTCACAGACAAGCCAGGGAGGACACACATCACTGAGCACCCAGTGCTTACAGGGGATCTGAGACCTCTGCATAAGCACGCTTATAGAGTGTCAGCAGAGGTGAAGGGCAGTATAGAGAGGGAGGTGGAGGAGATGCTGGCCCTAGGGGTAATTGTACCATCACAGAGCCCTTGGGCTTGTCCGGTAGTCCTAGTGCCTAAGAAGGATGGGACCACCTGGTTCTATGTGGACTACCGGCAGCTCAATGCAGGGACGGTTTCAGATGCCTACCCCATGCCCCGCATGGATGAGTTGCTGGATGAACTCGAGGGGGCAAGTTATCTGACCACCAGGGATCTCAGTAAAGGGTACTGGTTGATCCCTTTGACCCAGGAGGCTCGGGAGAAGTCGGCTTTCATCACCCCAAGTGGCCTCCATGAGTTCTTAGTGATGCCATTTGGGATGAAGAATGCACCGGCTACCTTCCAACGCCTGGTCAATCGTTTGCTAGAGGGTATGCAAGGGTTTGCAAGGGCGTATCTGGATGATATTGCTGTGTTCAGTAACTTCTGGGAATCACACTTAATTCATGTAGCTGCGGTGCTAGCCAGGATTAGGGAGGCAGGTCTCACCTTAAAACCCACCAAGTGCTTAGTAGGGATGGCTGAAGTCTTATACCTAGGGCATAGGGTGGGTGGAGGGCACCTCAAGCCAGAACCAGCTAAGGTAGAGGCAGTAGTGCAGTGGCCCACTCCCAAAACCAAGAAGCATGGCATGGCGTTTCTAGGCACTGCAGGCTACTATAGGAAGTTTGTTCCCCAGTATAGAGCCATTGCCAAACCCCTGACTGACTTGACCCAGAAGCGACAGTCTGTGCTGGTAGTCTGGTCTCCAGCCTGGGAAAAAGCATTTCGGACTTGGAAGACTGCACCCATCCTTGCCGCTCCAGATTATTCCAACAAGTTTCTGGAGCAGACTGATGCCTCAGACTTTGGCATTGGTGCTGTGCTCAGCCATGTGGGGGAGGAGGTCAGGGAACCTCCAATGATGTTTCTGGGCCGCAAGCGGCTGCCCAGAGAAGGAGCATATGCCACTATTGAGAAGGAGTGTCTGGCCATAGTATGGGCTCTAAAGAAGCTACAGCCATTTCTGTATGGCAGAACCTTCACTGTTATCACTGACCATAACCCCCTAAGTTGGTTGCAGAGGCTGTCGGGAGAGAATGCCAAGCTCTTGAGCTGGAGCCTGGCCTTGCAAGAATGTGACTTCACCATTCAGCACAAGAAAGGCAGTGAGCATGGGAACGCTGATGGCCTCTCCCGGCAGGAGAATCCCCAAGACCTAATGACTTCAAAAACCCTCAGGTCAGCCCAACCACCAGAGGAGGTGGCCAGGGCAAACCTTGGGCTTTGAGTGGGGGAGGTGTGGCGAAAATGGGGGGTAATCAGCGCATTAATAAAGGCAGTGGGCTCGGCTGGTTACCCCTATTTCGTATTGGGGATGAAGGGGTTAATATTATATGGTGTTCCCCTTTTAAGACTGCTAATTTAGGAGCGGAGTGAGCCAGCACCCTGATTTTTGGGGTGCCGCCTCAGTGTAATCCCCCAAGTACACACATATTAAAAATATAACTTTGTCATAAGGGAAACATATATTTTTGATGAAGTGCCTTTCTGGTGCAGTTAATATGTACCGGCAGGATGCTGTTTTTTTCTGCCTGCCTTTGTTTTGCATACCAGAACCAAATGTTTTGACACCTATGAGCTGGGTTACTTTCCTATGCAAGCTTCAAAGCTAGCCTGCTAGGCCCACAGCTGTAAGTCTCTCTGGAAGTTGCATATCAAAAGACCCCAGATTCATAAAGTGTCACTTAATCATGATGTTTCTGAGTAGCAGATCCTGTTACTCATCCTAGATATTTCACACCTTGGGACCAAACTCCAGACATTGCGTCCCCAGAAATGAGTGGCCCCTTTTTACTTAGCAGTGCTACCAAGCTGCTTACTGAGCATGCTCAGAGTTACCTGAGCTGGCTGTAGGATTTGTCCATGTGACCTGGCAGGTTCTGATAGGAGGAAGATAATTCCTTGCCAATGGGATGAGGCTAATATAACACTTGACAGGCCCTTGTCCTTAAAAAGGCCTGTACCCCTCATTCCTGTGTTATTCCTGTGTTGTTGTGGTTCCTGTTGTTGTTATTCCTGTGTTGTTGTTGTTCCTGCTGTTGTTACCTGATTTCTTCAAGTGGATAAGACCTAAGTACAGCGGCTACGATTCCAGAACGCAAGGGGTTAAAAAACATCGCAACAAGGAAACTTGCCCTGCTTCAGGATTTCGTTAGCCCTGGGTATCCAGACCAATCCCAGAGAACCAGAAAGGACTTTGCACATTCACAGAAGGATTGAACTGGCTATTTATTTGGCAATTTGCAAATGGACTACAGTTTAAAGGACAATCTTCTGGTGCTTTGCACATTTCTGGACATTATCCTCTGTTTCTCTACCCGTGAGTGTAATTATTACGTTTATTCTGCAGTTGTCGTGTGTTTGCCTATCAAGGGAATAAATCTCAGTTTATTTTTCTCAACCTGTTCTGCTCAATCAGGACCCACGAAATATAAATGTGTTATTAAGCGCGTCTCCCGTCACAGGGAGATCCTGAGGAGTTCCTCCGAGTCATAAACGACAATGGTTCAAATTTGAAGTTTACTTCAGAACACAGTAGGACACATGTAGATTTTCTTGATTTGATGATCTACATAGACAACAAAAAATGAAAAATGAAAAATAATTTCAAAGAAGTAGACATCAACAATTACATCCTACGTTCAAGTTGTCACCTTGGCAAATGGATGGACAATGTCCCTTTTGGACATTTTTCGTATCCAACGGAATTGTACTTTGTTGCAGGGTACATGCAACTACACACGTGGGTTTCTTGAAAAGGCTTATTTATTTAGCCTTAAAAGATATACAGCACACAAAAACAAAAATAGCTTTTCATCAGCAAACAAAAGAAAAAATGGCTTTTCATCAGCAAACAAAAGAAAATGGCTTTTTCTTCAACAGACCAAACAAAACAGTTTCTCTTTAGCAGACAGTCTATAAATAAGGCAGCTACCCTTTTTCTATGCAGAGGACAGACCTTGTATCAGTAATCTCTTCAGCAGCTTACTCCTCTCTCCTCAACAGCCAGCACCATGTGTCTACAGCCTGGGGTTTTAACACACCTTGATTAGGCAGCTGGGATCCAACTAATTGTCCTGAGGTTCCCAGCTGAAGTTAACCTAGTCACTGCTGCACTGCAGACTAGACATAGGTTTTCCAGGCATATAGCTGGTGGCTTTTATTTACCCTGTCCCATACTGACAGATAGAACAAAAAAGCACAGGCGCACTGCCAGGGAGTCAGGTGGTGTAAAAGGTAAAATCCGTTTAATTCAGAACATATCTGATGACAAACATAGCCCCAGGGGGGGCCACAAACAACCTCTTACGCGTTTCGGACGATAAAGGACCTACCCGTCCGATACGCGTAGGAGGTTGTTTGTGGCCCCCCCTGGGGCTATGTTTGTCATCAGATATGTTCTGAATTAAACGGATTTTACCTTTTACACCACCTGACTCCCTGGCAGTGCACCTGTGCTTTTTTGTTCTACTTGTACTTGGATTTCTCCCATGGCTGGCACGCCACAGTGGACTCCTACAGGCAGCAGAAGTGGGTAAGGATTTATTTCTTTATATTTGACCATTATAGTGGAGTACTCTAACTGGGACTGCCTTTATTTCTATGAGGACATCATCCTTTAGGCTGTTATGAGTGACTCACAGGCCATTTTATGTTATACCCACACTGCTTTATTGGAGTCCATGAAGATTGTGAACTACTGATATAGTTGTCATAAGATTGGAGCACCCCATGACCCCCCCTTTTTCCCTGCACATACTGACAGAGAGGTATTTCTTGAACAGTCTAAAATGATCAAAGATAGATTTATCAAAAAAGAGTATATATCAGAGATGGTAATGGAAGCTCTATAAAGGTCGGATAAATTAGAAAGGACAAACCTGTTAAAAATAAAAGAGGGGAAAAACAAAACACAGAAAAATTCGACTACACCTTCATAACAGGTTTTAATAGGGATTCGCAAAGGATTAAAAACATCATAAGTAAACATTGGGACATTCTAAGGAATGATCCTATCCTTAGGGATCATATTCCCGAGAAACCATGTGTTATTTTCAAGAAGGCGAAGAACCTGAAAGAGAACCTAGCCCCAAGTGCATTGAGAATAAAAACAGCCAGGATGGTTATCCCAAAGTAAGGGATATTAAGGATGTACAACATGCAGAGCATGTCACTTCAGAGCAGAGGATAAGCTCTGTTTTAAATCAAATATCACAGGCAATTTATTTACGATAGATAGTCATATTACATGCAGGTCAGACTTCATAATTTATTTACTTGAATGTCCTTGCGGGCAACAATATGTGGGCAAGACCACAAGGCCCATCAGAACAAGAATTATTGAACACTTAAGCAACATTAAAAGGAGAGTAGCCACACAGTGTATCAAACTATTTTTCAGTTTCCACCAATGAGACTGTAAAGGTCTATAGAGCAAGTGAAACAACACTGGAGAGGATAGAAGTTGGGAGCTGAGTAGGAGGGGGACCTTCTGGATCCACAGGTTAATAACATTGGCTCCAGAGGGTCTCAACCTAGAAATTGAACTTGGAGCCTTTCTCACATACATGAGCCTGATTCAATATTTAAAGAAAATCATAGTATGGTGAATACAGTGTTGGTTTGAAATATGTCCCAATATCAAACAGTGAGATCATTATTGTATGATATGTTTGACCATATTCTGACATCTCTTTCTTTTTATCTTTTCAGTAGAGTGTGTGCAAAATGTAATATGTTTAATATCACCATATTTTTGTGTTGCATCCGTAACACGTATGGTATAAATTGCATCTATACACGCTTTCAAAATTGTACATTCTTGTCCCTTAATCTGTCCTACTGTGTTTGTTTGCAAACTAGGACATATATTTACTAATACTAAGTATCACATGCAGTCATAAGAATTGTGAGCTGAGATCTTCCCTTAAATTGATATATTGAATCTGATTGGAAAGAAGGATCTTTGCACTTAAGAGGTTAATATAAGCACAAAGGTTATATAAGCCATATTGATAATCAGTGGTTGACAAATCACCCAAAAATCTACTCACCATCTAGCCCCGCCCCTAGCCCCACTTAAAAAAAAAATCCTAGTAAGAACAACATTTGTTTATGACATAAGTTTATTTATTGTATTACATTATATTACAATTACTCCTTGTTACATAGTTATGTGTGTGTATGTGTGTGTGTATAAATGTCGGATGTAGAAAAAAAAAAGCCACATGTTAACGACTAGTTTCGTGTCTGGACTCCCCCGCTTCACAATATCTAAAGCAGCAATCCCGTCTGGGATCTTACCTAATCCGCAGTCCCTCAATGTCCAGGTACCTTCATTCCCGCAATGTTATATGTTGGAGGGGAGGTGTTCCCTACCTCTCTTCCGGGTTAGGGGGGATTCCGATGTCTCCAGTGTGAAGCTCGAGAGTCAGATATGGAAGAAAGCAGTATATGTTACAAGCAACCCACGATGGTGTGGTGGTGGTAGTGTAATTAACCCAGCCACACGATAGTGTTCCCCTTCAGACCTTTTGATGAAGATATCTCTTATGTGTGCGACGCACTCACAAAACACCCCAAGGATGGTGGAGCTGCCTGAACCCTATACGCACCGAAAAGAAATATTTCTATGACAGTGAATATGATTGGCGGCAGCAAGAGCAGAACCAGCTGAAAGCAGAATATGTCCGCTGTGAAACTGCTGAAGTTTCAAATAAAGAAGGAGACCGCAGTATCCCTGATGAGGCTGAGTCGTCCAAAGCAAAATGGAGGAAAAATAAAAATAAACAAGGTTCTCCAATTACCATGCAAGGGTCAGACACGTTCGCAGATCCCACAGAAAAAAAGGGGGGCTGAGATGCCCTGCAGCCTAGAGAAAATGGTCTCGGGAAGGACAGAATCTCCAGAGGGCCAAAGGCAGAAGTCGTGTAACCCAAAGAAGTGTTTGTCCGGTGCTGACAGGGAGAAACACTCAACCAACCATACTAGGGAAGCGGAGCGGAACCAATAAGTGACGATCCCTTGACCAACCCTGAAGATGCGCTGCAAACTGCCAAGCATGATTGTGATCGCCTCCATGAATGATTGAAACAGGAGATAACGTTGAAGATAACGCTGAGCTACAGAAGGCTCTGCTTGCAGCTTACTCTGAGTCCGAGGCTGAGTTGGAGGACCTAAGGGCTGATCTAGGCACTGCGAACTATTACCGCCATGGTTGAAAAGCAATCAATCTGACTAAGTTATTACTGACTTGAAGCAGGATCAGGAGGAGGATCAAAGGGAGGCCCCCCGTCTCGGCATAGACTTGGGACACTCTCAAAAGGAGTTTGGCAGCCTCGGCATGGAGCTCAAAGTCTCTCGAGAAGAGATTCGCAGTCTCCAGGTGGCGGACGGACACTAGAGGAGCACGAAGCACGCCTCCTGAAGGTCTTAGACAGATTACAGAAGGAAGGTCTGAAGTTGTCCCTTGACAAATGCAGATTCTGCCGCACCTCGGTCACCTATGTGGGCCATATCATATGGCATGGCCACTGACCCATCCAAGGTGGAAGCGGTAGTGAACTGGCCGAGACCTGAGAATGTGATTCTGCAGATACTAACGGAGATTTGTGGAGGGATATTCATGTAAGGCCAAAGTTCTGAATAACTTGCTGAAGGTCTATCCCGAAGATCCTCATCAAAAAGCATCGACCCCCCCACAGACGCCGTTCGGTGACAAGTGGACTTCTGCCTGTGAGAAGGTATTCCTGGAGCTAAAGAAGTGTCTTACTGAAGCTCCTGTCCTGGCCTATGCAGATCCGGATCAACCGTACGTCCTGCATGTGGATGTCATCTTCAACGGGCTGGGAGGAGTACTACATAAAAAATACCTTGCGGGCCTCCGGCCAGTAGCCTATATGAGTCGCAGTCTAACACCAAGTGAGCTGAACTATCCAGTACATAAACTGGAATTCCTAGCACTCAAGTGGGCTGTTGTAGATAAGCTACATGATTATCTCTACGGGGTCTCCTTTGAGGTACGGACCGACAACAATCCGTTGACCTAAATTCTGACCTCCGCCAAATTGGATGCCACTGGTCACAGATGGTTGGCTGCTCTATCTAGCTACCAATTCACCCTAAAATACAAGCCAGGTCCCCTGAATGTCGGAGCTGACGCTCTGTCCTGAAGACCAGGATTGAGCTCAGCACCTGACGATGGATAATGGGAAGAGATTCCTGGTCCCGGAATTCGTGCAATATGCTCCACAGTAGCTATAGTGGAGGACAAGGTCGCCTTCTCCGAACTCTGAGTTGTGGACTCTTTGGGATGCCAGTCAGGGGCACTCCCTGCGGCATACTGCTATCCGGAAGCCATGTCCATAACTCAAGACTCTGTAATTAGGTGGAAAGAGCTAGTTATGGCTCAGAAAAGAAATCCTGTGGCTGGAGCACTACTTCAGGCCATCCAAGGAAAGAATATCTCCTTAGTGGAGTGTGTCCCCACAGATACGGTCGCTATCCTCATGAGGGAGTGGGACAAGTTTCAAATCAACAATGGCCTCCATCTATATAGTGACATCCCCTATCACAACCACCCAGATAGGAGACAACTAGTTCTGCCGAAAAGATTGAAATACAGGTTTTAAAGTCCCCACATGATTACAATGGGCACTTGGGAGTGGACAAGACCTTCGGACTCATAAGAGATCGATTCCTCTGGCACAAAATGCGGGAATCCGTGGAACAACATTGCCGGAGATGCTTGCGGTGCATACAGTGGAAAACACTGCCTCCATACGCAGCCCCAATGGGCCACCTGAAGAGGTCTGGTCCCATTGACCTAGTCTGTATGGACTTCCTATGTATCGGACCAGACTCAAGGGGCATCAAGAATGTTCTCGTGATAACTGACCATTATACCCGATACACCCAAGCTTCCCCCACCAAAGATCAAAAGGCCCTCACGGTGGCTAAAGTACTGTTGTAATAGTACTTTGTTCATTACGGTCTACCCTATCAGGTGCACTCAGATCAGGGGCGTGACTTAGAGAGCAAGCTGATCAAAGAGCTCCTGAAGCTACTTAATATCGAGAAATCCCGTACGACCCCTTATCATCCTGAAGGAGATGCCCTTCCGGAGCGAAATGTAGAACACTTGGTACATGCCTACAACTGTACGAGGGATGAGTCCACTGGGTTCACACCATAATTCATGATGTTCGGCAGAGAGGCCAGACTACCAGTAGATATACATCTAAGAGTGTCTACCGACAGGGTGCCCAAGATGACCCATTATCAGTACGTAAAAAGACTGCAAGACAACCTCCATAGGGCATATCAGTTGGCAGAAGAAGCCACCATCAAACTAAATCAAAATAACAAGAGGCGGTATGATTGCAAAGTACGCTATCTGGAAATTCAGCCTGGAAATAAGGTTCTCTTCCGGAACCTGGGACTACCGGGGAAGCACACATTAGCTGACCGATGGCGAAAGGCTCCCTTCGAGGTGGAGTCGCAGATGCCTGGCCTCCCTGTATATCTTATCAAGGATTCAGAGGGGCGGAAAAAAGTATGGCATCGGAACCATCTGCTACCAATTCCCCAAGTGGAGGGAAGCGATCCTGATCCATCACCAATAATGTTTCCAGAGATTCCTGGTCCCGGAATTCGTGCAATATGCTCCACAGTAGCTATAGTGGAGGACAAGGTCGCCTTCTCCGAACTCTGAGTTGTGGACTCTTTGGGATGCCAGTCAGGGGCACTCCCTGCGGCATACTGCTATCCGGTAGCCATGTCCATAACTCAAGACTCTGTAATTAGGTGGAAAGAGCTAGTTATGGCTCAGAAAAGAAATCCTGTGGCTGGAGCCCTACTTCGGGCCATCCAAGGAAAGAATATCTCCTTAGTGGAGTGTGTCCCCACAGATACGGTCGCTATCCTCATGAGGGAGTGGGACAAGTTTCAAATCGACAATGGCCTCCATCTATATAGTGACATCCCCTATCACAACCACCCAGATAGGAGACAACTAGTTCTGCCGAAAAGATTGAAATACCAGGTTTTAAAGTCCCCACATGATTACAATGGGCACTTGGGAGTGGACAAGACCTTCGGACTCATAAGAGATCGATTCCTCTGGCACAAAATGCGGGAATCCGTGGAACAACATTGCCGGAGATGCTTGCGGTGCATACAGTGGAAAACACTGCCTCCACACGCAGCCCCAATGGGCCACCTGAAGAGGTCTGGTCCCATTGACCTAGTCTGTATGGACTTCCTATGTATCGGACCAGACTCAAGGGGCATCAAGAATGTTCTCGTGATAACTGACCATTATACCCGATACACCCAAGCTTCCCCCACCAAAGATCAAAAGGCCCTCACGGTGGCTAAAGTACTGTTGTAAAAGTACTTTGTTCATTACGGTCTACCCTATCAGGTGCACTCAGATCAGGGGCGTGACTTAGAGAGCAAGCTGATCAAAGAGCTCCTGAAGCTACTTAATATCGAGAAATCCCGTACGACCCCTTATCATCCTGAAGGAGATGCCCTTCCGGAGCGAAATGTAGAACACTTGGTACATGCCTACAACTGTACGAGGGATGAGTCCACTGGGTTCACACCATAATTCATGATGTTCGGCAGAGAGGCCAGACTACCAGTAGATATACATCTAAGAGTGTCTACCGACAGGGTGCCCAAGATGACCCATTATCAGTACGTAAAAAGAGGTCTGGTCCCATTGGAACGGGAAGATTCCAGCGGGATTCCGGATCCATTACTTGAAGAGAATCAGGATCCAATGGAAGGAACTTCTTCCAATACAAATGGAGACTGATGGGCAGTACTAGAGGAAGAATTGGGTAATGATCCTGTCAGTCATGTGCCATCTCCAGTGGCTTCAACGAGCCAACCTCTTGACCCAAGGAGTCCGAGCTTTATACCGAATAGAGACTGTTCAGAGACTGAGTCACACCTTATGAGAGGGCCAGGGCCTCAAGCCGATGGTAGCCTCTCCAACCAAGAAGTTTCTGAAGAAGAGACTCATCGGAGTCAACGAATGAGACGTCCTCCAGCGAGAGTGGTGTATGATTCGGTAGGGACACCCCATTATGAGTCTCAGCAGTGGTCTCGGAGCAGATTTGCATCTATAATGACGGTGCTGACCAAAATATTTAACATTGTTTACATACTGTTACTGCGTTAAGTTATTTATTGTATGCATTTTCCATTATACCGTATATAAAGTATGGGTAGCATAACGTTTCTCAAGCGGGGCAATTGAAGTCTCCACTAGGGGGAGGATGTAGCAGGGTCCTCTCTCTCTCTTTATTTCTCTCTCCCTTTCTCCTCTCTTCCTTATCTCTCTCTCTCCCTCTCTCTCTCTATAGATATCTGTACTATTCTCATAATTTTTCTAAGGCGCCAACATATTCACCCTCTGGCACTGAAGGGCTTTATGGTGTCATCCCTGGGATGTACTAGCTGCCTCAGCTCCCCCTTACCAAATAGATTGGGTACCACTCCTTGTACTTATCTAGGCCCAGATATTGGAGGTATAGGCTGGCACTGCAGTTGCCCCCACTATAACTACCCAGTGTATCCACGTGGGATTGGCAGGGCAAGGTGTGTCCTTTTCATACTGTACTGTGTCACAGTGACATGTCATGGTGAGCACTGGTCTAACCAGGGCTGTGGAAATTGCAGTCAGTTTGAGGCAGCACGTGTAGTCTCTGTCACCTCGCTAACGGCTCTGTTTATGACAGCTTAATACTGTGACAGGAGAGATAGGGACACATGCTGCGTGTCACTTCACCATGTCTCTGCATTTATCACTGTTTTGCTCCCTCATACTGTTCAATCCAGTCTGTGATCTCTCCCTCTACAGGTATCTCTCTGATCTTGCTCACCTCTTCCATCTCTCCCTAGCTTCATCGTCCTCTAGCTGTTTTTCTCTCCACCTGTCTCTCTCTCTTTCTTCTCAGTTCCCTTCTCTCGCTCCTTACAGTATGTGCTATCTATTCTTGCTCTCTATCCCCCACCTCCCTCCTTTCTCCATCTCCCTCCTGTTGCCCTATTTCCATATGCCCGTCGTTCCTCACGCTAGCTCTGGGCCCCTATCTCAACCCTTCTTGCTCTCCCTCCTCTCTCTCTCCGTCTCCTTGTCACTGCTGAGCTGTGTTTTCTTTGGCATCGGAGGGGTTAGCTGGTATAGTGTGTGTGTGTTTCAAGCTGGGCACAGCTGCCTGGCACGAGGGCATTGAGAGTTCAGCCTCCAGGACCGTCAGAAATCTGTGTCCGTCAGCCAGCCTGGGCACAGCTGGGGCACACACAGCCTGAGCCAGAGACCTGGGGGGTGGGGGGGAGAGGAGGGGGAGGGAGTTATAGGAGTAGGCTATGAGTAATAGGAGGCATTATGGAGAATTTATAGGGAGCAGTTATATGAGTAAAAGGAGGAGTTATAGGGAGCGGTTATATGGAGCAATAAGAGGTGTTATAGGGAGCAGTTATATGGAGTAATAGTAGGAGTTATAGGGAGCGGTTATATGGAGCAACAAGAGGTGTTATAGTGAGCAGTTATATGAGTAAAAGGAGGAGTTATAGGGAGCAATAGGAGGAGTTATAGGGAGCAGCTATAAGGAGCAATGGGAGGAGTTACAGGGACCAGTTATATGGGGTAATAGGAGGAGTTATAAGGAGCAGTTTTATGGCATTATAGTAATTATAGGGAGCGGTTATATGGAGACATAGGAGGAGTTATGACAAGCGGTTATATGGTGAAATAGGAGTTAGGGCAGCGTAACAAGAGAGTATAATGCAATGTATCAAATTCTGCATCTCAGGTAATGTACAAGTGTAACACATCTGAGTAAAGTAAAAAGAAACCAAATTAATTAACTTCTTACATCCGACGCAGGCGTAAGCAGAAAATTGAAATAGTGCAGTGAATCACAGCAAGGTTTTGTGTTTTTTTGGGGGCTTCAAACACAACGGCTGCTTTGGATTTAGACAGAATTACCCCCAAAGAACTATGTGCGGTTATTATTACTGGCTATAATCCTAACACAGAACGTATGTAAGGGCTGATTTCAGTTATATTTTCGGTGAGCAGAGGGAGCAATAAGTATATAAATATACTCGTTACAGTTATTCAAAGCAACAAGTTTGTTTGCAAGAATGTTTCTCTGTGAACATTCACTCCACTTTCCCCAAACGTTCACACACGAGGATCAGCGACAATCTGTCTCAGAATGTATCAGGATATTCCTATTGGTGAAGTAATGTTCAAAAGCAGCTGTAAGTTTTAATAGGAGACCTAATAAAATGTAACACTGTACTGCAAGGTAGAATAATAACTGAATCGCATTATTTTACTGTTAGGAAGATCCGAACAGAAAACACTACTGTTGAAATGCAGGTTGTTTTGGAAATAAATAGTTTATACAGCTGTGTAACATCTTAAATGTCACATATGACTTGTCTGTGGAGTTAATATTGAAGTTAGATTTGCAGGTGAAGAAGACAAGAAGAACTGGACTCTGCACTTCAACAACCCTGCAACTGTGAGAACTTGACTTTCTAAATGCTCTGACAATTTGTACACATATAGACTCAAGTTTCTAAGCTGCTGCTTAATCTTCAGTGCTACACTGCCCTCCCAGGCCTGATTTATATACCTGCTCTTTTACATCCTACTCCTATACCCTCCAATGCCTGGGACCTCTCTCCTGCCTTTCTCTCCCTGCATCTCATTATGCCCTTCCTATTGCTTTTTCTGTTTGCGGTTTCCTCACTCCTTTGTAAACATTTATGTTCTCTCCAACTTCCCCACTTTCCATCTATCCACATTTATTCCTCTCTCCTCCCCTCCACCTATGCTTGTGCCTATACACTGCACCACTATGTACACACCTTTCCCAACAACTTCTACACCACTCAATAAGAAGCAACCCCACAAATCCTCTTCTCACCTCCTCTCTCCTCCTCTCTCTCCTCTTTGTTGCTGCTGGGGATATCTCTCCTAATCCGGGACCCAGCCATATACACACCTGCTCTCGCCCACGCCTCCCTGCCACCTCTTAGGTTGGGCTGCAGCAGGGTAGAGCAGGGGCCCGGCAGCTAACAGAGACCCGCAGCTGGACAGCCATGGCCCCTGCAGCCCGGGACAGGTGCCCTGGCTCTCCGCCCCTCACGGTGGCGCGGTACGGTGCGAGACGGGTTATAGGGAGCAAAAAGTGTTATTCAGTATGCGTTGAGCTGCAGATGAAACACCCTGTGAAAGCTCATACTGTGTGAGACGTGTAGATGCAAATTAAATGTTTTCAGAATTCACTGCAATGTTTAAATAAAAAAAAAAAAGGATTTAACCAACTTCCTTGGTTTCTCTTTCAGGAGCTGTCCTCGGTAACACACATAAATCCCATTAGAAACTTTAAAAACAGAAGAATATTAATATACACAGAAATACGACACTACCAGGAAAAACTTTATTCTTAGGCAATAGAGATGATCTCTTTTGCCAGGCAAGCAAAAGATTCATTGAACTAAAAGAGAGGTGAAATAGTCAAATATTGCCTTTTTTTTCCCCCCCTCCACGACAAAAAATTAAGGTAACTCTTGTCCTTGAGTTTGAGATTTTTTTTTTTGTGGAGGAGCAGTTAATCAGGACAAAAATGTGATAATTCTCATAGTGTTGCACATATATAATAGATAGCAATGGCTGGAGAGAGTCATTTATTGCAGAGATGAGGGAATAAGATCTGTAACTCCTTCACTGACAGAATGGCATCTCTGGAAGCAAAACTGTAAACGGCAACATTTGTAAGGACTCCCCGAAGACACCCCATAAACCATTCTTTTACTTTAAGCGTTCTCTGTGTGAGCATTGTTCCGGTGCAGATAAGAGTGGCATCTGCTTCTTCTCACTCAAACTTCGATTTGGGCTTCCTGTCACGCCCCCTGATGTTGAGCAGCAGCAGAAGCCCCAGGCAGACGGTGGCTGGTGCACACATGGCAATGGGTTTCTTCAGCACCAGCAAAGTGTAAATAGCACCTGGAAGGAGCAAGGAATTAGGAGCAGGGCGAGGGAGTAAGGAACGGGGGTAGCATGGGCTGCAAGGGAAAGGGAGTACTGCAGTGGATAGGGGAAAAGACTACAAAGATCAGCATGCATTGTTCAGTAATATGTACATAACACATGCATAACCACACACATAACACATGCATAACCACACACATAACACATGCATAACCACACACATAACACATGCATAACCACACGCATAACACATGCATAACCACACGCATAACACACGCATAACCACACACATAACACATGCATAACCACAAGTCTCTCTATCCCTTATCTCACTGCCAGCTGCCTCTCGTCCTCCCTTTCTTGTAGCTATTGTTTCCAGTGGAAATAAACAAGGTTAATTGAAGCCAGTGAAGGAAATCCCCCTGGGTCACTGCGAGCGGGGTACACTGCACCAAGACGCGATGCTCTGCAGCATATTCTGCTTTTCACTGGCTCCCCCTGCTGGAGAGAAGCAGCCCGGACAGCGCCCGAGTGCCACGGACACAGGGGGTCTTGCAGAGCGTTGCACACACTGCATTAGCCCAGCTGGTACCTGGTGGTGGGTGCAGGTTGTAAATTACTTCAATCGCCTAGGGCAGGGGGGGGGCAAGTCCAGTCCTCAAGGGCCACCAACAGGTCAGGTTTTCAGGATATCCCAGCTTCAGCACATGTGGCTCAAGCAGGGATATCCTGAAAACCTGACCGGTTGGTGGCCCTTGAGGACTGGAGTTGGCCACGTCTTTCCAGAGTATCATTATCTGCTAACATGTTCATATATCTCGTTGTAGCATTGTTATTACCTAGCTGTATTTAATTATCCGCTGTACAGCAGAAGGCATCCTGATAACGTCAGAATTAGTATATAAAAATCCTTAACCACTTAATTGCCAGAGAAGCCTGCAACACAATATAGTCCTGGCCACAGTGGCAGTGCAGGGGTTAGGCTGAGCCCAGACAGGCTGCTACACTACCCCGCGTCCGCACGTCTCTGCTGGGCGATGTGTGCTCATCCCCAGCAGACAGAAAGACGCGATTGGAGGCGGGACCACGTCAGCCATTTAATAAATAAAAAAGAAACAAAGTGTGTGTTTGTGATTGGCTGGTGAAGTACACGTGACACGGCTGCCGCTTGAAATTACAACTTCAGTTGTCTTTTTCAAGTGCAGCGGCGACAACGCTGTACTTCGCCGCCCTGGGATCGTTTTCGGTTTGAAAACTCCCACACACCAAAGCGAAAGCGTGGCGAATGTGCGCGCGCACGTAAGCGTTTACGTGCGCACGTCGCAAAGCAGCCTGTCTGAGCTCAGCCTTACGGTGCATTACCAATGCCGCAAGTGGAAATAAATACATTGACGTGTGTGGATTTGGGGTGTCTGAACATTTCCCTCCGTACGGAGATCCTGGGTGTTATCAGGACTGACGTGGAGCTTGACTTGTTTTATTGCCCATGCTTTTCTATCTCGAGTTTTTAGGCCATAAAATCTTTGAACAGAACAATTACTTATCAACTAAATACAGCAAAAGCAAAGCCGGTATGGCATGGCCATAAGAATACACAGGGACAGGCACCTGAGTACTGCAAGGCCTACAATGCACCAAGGAGTATATAATGGCAGATAGCTCAGGACTACAAGGACTTGAATGCATTGCAGCAAGTAAGGCACGTTCTATAGTGCCGGGCGCGTGCTACGCCGTGCGCGGAATTTTAGTTGGCTGACGTAAGTCAGCCTTTCTATACAAGGGCCGCGCGTGCGGCAGGGAGAGGGGAGCCGACAGACAGCGGCGAAGATGAGGAAAATCATCTTTTCGCGCCACTGTCTGCGCTCAAATGTGTGTGTGTGTGTGTGTGTGTGTGTGTGTGTGTGTGTGTGTATGCGATTGCAGAACTACAAAAAATAAATATTTATTAAACTTTTTTTTCTTTAAAAAAATCTTATTTAGGACTTTCTTTTACTCACACAACCCATGCACACACATATACTCACACACATTACCTGCAGATCCCGGCTCTATAGGCAGGAAAAGCATGCAGCACGTGCACGCACGTTCGCATAGGAATGCGCGGCCGCACGCTGTATATTACAGCCCTAATAACTACTAGGGACAGATGGCTCAGGACTACAAGGACCATAATGCATTACATCAAGTAATACATGTGGACAGAATGCAAGCCTACAGGGATCAGAATGCATTGCATCGATACATAGGGAGGGACAGATAGCTTGGGGCTACAATGACCAGAATGCATTGCAGCAAGTAATACAGAGGGACAAAAGCTCAGAACTACAAGGACCAAAATGCAATGCAGCAAGAAATACCTAGGGACAGATAGCACAGGACTACAAGGATCAGGATCTACAGACTAAAATATTCAAAGAACATAAAATGCTAGAGAAGCGGTTACATTTGAATACAGAGCAACACATACTTGAAAACGAGAGGTAACTCTCAATGTATTACCTCCTGGTAAAACATTTTATAAATAAATAAACATGCCGTTGTTGGTGAATGGGGCAGGAACACAGGACAGAGGGAGGAGTTGCAGGGGACAGATGCATGGATTAGGGTGCGCTGTGCCCTTCTCACCTATCATAACGAGAGTCAGCACAAAGTTACTGATCTCCTGCACGATCTGAGGTCCCAGGGCGAGCAGTACCCCAGCTACCAGCTCCAGCCAGCCCACCACCTGCATGTAGTCGCCTGGGTCCGGCTTGTAGCCAGCCAGGTCCTTGAGGGGAAAAACATCAGCGAACTGCACAAACTGAGACTTCTGCAGAAGGGAAGAACAGCAGAGCGAACGTCACTGCAGCCGCGGAACAGATTGTCAGCATTACACAGTACCCAATGTGTGGGTCCAGGGGGGAATAGGGTACAATTACTTTTTTATTTATTTACAGAACCAGCAGCACAGGTACCATTTCATTTACAGACTCAGCGTATCACAACTTTGTTTTGTTTTTTGATGTATAGACCCAGTGTACCACTTATTTATTTTTTATTGACATAAATAATAATAATAATAATAATAATAGCATGTTCTAGTACCACTATATATTTTTTTAATTATTTTTTACAACCCTAGACTACCATTGTTTTTTTTATTTACTAATCCAGATCATCACTACTTTCCAGAAGTACCATGTTTTTATTTAAAAACCTAAAGTATCATTATAATTTTTCCTTAGAAACCAGAAGTACTACTAAAGAAATAGTACTACTAATGAAATATATATTTATAGAAGCCATACCACAGCAATAATATTTTTTATGTACATAGAAAAAGTGGTCTGGGGTTCCATGTCACTATCAATTGTCTCAGGACTCCACGGAGCAGCAATACATCCTTAACAGGGCCCTCAGATCTTACTAGGGTGAAAAACTCCATTAAAAAAAAAAAAAAAAACTGTGAAGCAGGCTTCTGCAACCTTGAGAAAGGGCTGAAGGAGCAAGTCAGCGAGTAAAGACACTGACTGTAAACAATGGCACTGAGTTTGAATCAGGGGAACCTGGTTCAAATACTTGTATCAGCTCCTTGTGACCTTGGGCAGGTCACTTTATCTCCCTGTGCCTCAGGCACCAAAAACATAGATTGTTAGCTCCACGGGGCAGGGGCTGTGTGTGTAGCATTCTTATGTGCTGCTTGCCGTGCACTATACTGTAATCCTGAAGTACTTTGTGTCCCATTGGGAGAAATGCACTATATGAAATAAAGTTATTATTAAACTTCAGAAAACACTGGGTGTAACATTTTTCGCTGTCGTAAACATTTTTTTTTTATATATCTTCACTGTTCTCCAGGTTCAAATTAGGACAAGCTGTCAAATCTCCAGCATTGCACAACACAGAAAAAATACAAACACAATTAACCGCTGCTGTCTTGCAACGGCAGATTAACCCCTTCCCTCCCACCATACGTTGCAGGCATCTCTCCCAGAATCCCCTGCTTGTCTCATCCTCACTGAGGATGACAGCAAAGGGGTTAAGAGGACAGTTTTTCTTGCTAGACCCCAACTCACACTTGGGCACTGAAAGGGTTAATTTGTCTCCCTGCCTGTATCCGCCGCCCCGCCCCCCCCCCCCCCACCTCACGTTGTACAAGTGATGGGGAGGGGAGAAATTTTAGCGTCTAAAGCTGAGTCCCCAGTCAGCACTGTGGCATGCGCGTCCGGCGGGGGGGGCAGCGCGTGCACAGCGTTGCACCGCGATCTGCGGGAAGGTTTGCGACGGGAGGGGGCGTGGCTGTGGATTTGCAGGGGCGTGGCCATGACGTCCCGCGGCTGGTTCGCCCTCATTGGCTGAATCGCCGGCGGGGGCATTGCCACGCCTCCGTCGCGAATGCCAAACTCAAATTCCTCTGCCTGCCAGAAAACCTGTCGCGCACCGCTGGGGAAAGGTGCGCGACAAGGTAGGAACTGGGACCGGAGTAACTGGGGGGCGGGGCTTGATCATACGGCGTGCGCTGTAGTAGTTAGTGGGACCGCAGCAGCGCTGGCGCTCAAAGCATGCGCGGTGGGTGTCCTGCGTCTGCTCGCGCGCGGGGGGAGGAGGGGGATGGGCGGCATTGCCGAATATTGAGCGAGCGGGAAAGTATAAAAAATGTATTTACCTAAGTGCATCGCGTGAGTTGGGACACACATATGTATATGTGTGTGTGTGTGTGTATATATACATAAACTGCTGTGTATATATATATATATATATATATAAACACACACACACACACACGTCACCTCGCCAAGCACCGCCCGCTCAGCGCTAGCGGGTCCGCAGCCTAATTTGAATGTTAAGGTAGCGGCGACAAAACCCCAAAACCTGCACCAGATTTATGGACACAGATATAGTGCTATTTTGAAGTCTATGTATAGGGTGGTTTTTAAAAGGGCTTAATTCGAAGGGCAGCACAGGAGAAAATTGTAATAGAATATATCCATGACATAAAGGGAAATAGAACAGATCCTGACAAAACTAGCGCATTTAGTGCCAAGTTTGGACTGGCTCAGTTCTCTGTGCCGCAGGCCTTAAAAAAAAGTGTTGTGTAGATACCTATTGTATTAAATACTATCTTGATTACACTAATTAGGAATACGCAGGACCATTCGGGTAGATGGTTAAAATGCCAAACCCTGTGGAATTAAACCCATCTGCATCTGTTCTACTCCCCCCCCCCCAGGCTGAAACTGCCATGGATTTAGCCCTGGAATCGCTCTGCAATGCATTTCAGAGCCCTCTGGTAGCAAAGGGGTTAATACACATTTTAGATCTTCAGCAAAACCAACAGATCCCCGTCACCAATCCACACCCACTGCTGCGCCCTTAGGAGAGGGTTAGTATACCATACCTTGATCAATACTTACCATCTGCGTGTAAACCTCAGCTGATATTTGGTCTGTCAGTTTCACTGCCCCAGTGATGCCAAAAAAGATCCCCAGCAGAACTCTGAGAGCAGTGAATATAAAAGCCATGGCTGCCCTTGTCTTTCCCCCTCCCACCCAAGTCTCTCTGCAAAACAACTAGTGCTGGATTTGAACTGATGGAAGCATCACAGGAGGAGGGGACATTGTAGGACAAGCCTCTTACACTTCAAACTCCTCCTGAATTTCTCCCGTCCTCTGTGCCTGGCTTACCCTGCCTCTCTGCCTAAGGCCACACGAAACCTCCATGTATGGTCCAGTTTCAGCCCTCCCCCCAAGATTTCCCAATAAAACAGAGCAAGAAATACCAAACTGCAATCACATTATTAGTGTTGTGAACAAGTGTTTGTGGTTTCTCATGGGGAGCACGGGGGGGGGGGAAAAAACACAAGAAAACCTTCTAAGTGTAGATGTACAAAAAGTGTTAGAAATAATCCCTAGTGAATCTTGGCTCCTATGTACAGCCTACTCACAGGAAAGAAGAGGTTTTCAAGAAGTGTTGATTAATAGTGGGTTGTGGAATAGATGAATGTAGACTGGCTCCTTCACTTTGAGAATAGGTCATCAGCAAGAAAAAAGAGTACGAACATAGCACAGATCAGATGGTAAAATACAATTTATAGGATCCTTAAAAATGCACACTAGCAGTGTAGCTATAAAAAAATCTGCATGTAAGCTATAAAAGCTTTCTGTGACAACCGGGAGAATAGCTCATGCCGCCTCTCACCGCACCACCTCCGTCGGAAGCTCCGGCTGGAAGTCACGGCTGCTTGCGGGAGATGCCGCTCCGTATCTGGTCGCCAAGTGAAGACATCACTTCCGGCTCGGTTACCGCAGTGAGTGCAGGGACGCAGCCGAATCACCGATAGGCGAAACGCGTAGAGTGGTACCGCCCAGATCGTGACGAGACTGTGGAGACCAGATACGGAGCGGCGTCTCCCGCAAGCAGCCGTGAGGTCCACCCGGAGCTTCCGACGGAGGTGGTGCGGTGAGAGGCGGCATGAGCTATTCTCCCGGTTGTCACAGAAAGCTTTTATAGCTTACATGCAGATTTTTTTATAGCTACAGCGCAAGTGTGCATTTTTAAGGATCATATAAATTGTATTTTACCATCTGATCTGTGCTATGTTCGTACAGGCAGTCATCGTTTTACAACGCTTCGCTTTACAACGAATGGCTTACCCAACGCTGTGCAATGCATACCTATGTTCATTTTTACAACGCCAAAACGGCTTATCCAACGCTCTTACAACGCTTTGCAACGTTGTGTATGTCTATATACACACTTCAGGCTAAAATGCACGCCTCTAACATCTTAGTTAGTTGATAAGACTCTCTTCCCCTGAGTTTGCTGCCCCTTGGCTTCAATGATAATTATTTTCTTACGCTTGCACGTATGTAGAAAACTGGGGATGCGAAACTCGTCATGAAGCTTTTATGATCTTGATGAAATGATTGTGTTCCAGCTGTAGCAGGAAACAGAAAACACAATTCATGCAGACATTATGGCCAGCGTTCCACCCAGGGGATATATGCATAAAAACCTCTAAGGATATATATATATTTTGTTTTTTAAAGTGTGATTTCTCCTCAAATCAACGTTGCCCTAAAGATGTCATATGAAAGAGCAGCCGATTCCTATGTCAAACAATTGTAGTTTGCAGGATTAGCTGCTGTATCATGGGGAGGGCTACATGATTATTTCCTCTCCCAGAATCCCCTGCTTGTCTCATCCTCACAGTTTATTGGTGTCTCCCTTCCAGGAAGGGTGGGTAGCCATGTTAGGCCGAGCTCACTCTGCCTACTGCACAACGTGGCGTGCGCGCGTCCGCACGCCTGTCTGCTGGGCGATGTGTGCTCACCCCCAGCAGACTCAATGGCGGGACTTCCATATCCTACGTCATCCATGCAGTTTAAAAAAAAAACGAAACAGTGTGTGTGATTTTATTGGCTGGCGAAGTACATGTGACGCGGCTGCCGCTTGAAATTACAACTTCAGTTGTCTCACTCAAGTGCAGCAGCGTCAACGCTGTACTTCGCCACCAGGAGTCATTTGTAGTTCGACAACTCCCATCGACAAACATTAAAGAGAGACGAACGTGGGCGCGCACCTCGTGTAGCAGCCAGAGTGAGCCGGGCCTTAGTCCTTTCTTCCATGGAGTAACAAAGGAGGGAGAAGGAGTAGGTGGTATGATACTTTTTATTGGACCAACAAGTAGTTAATTTATTACGAGCTTTCAAACCTCTCATTGTCAAGGTTACCAGATGAAGGACTCCGAGAGGTTCGACAGCTTGTAACATAGCAACTACTTGTACTACTGGTCCAATAGAAGGTACCATACCATACAATCATACCAAGAGGAAGTGATATGAAACTGGCTCCATCTGCCATGTTGTTTCTCCCACTTAGATCACAGGAAGTATAGGAGTCGACTACATGCACTTGAGAGAGATAAACATTCAGAAGTGTTTCGGAGTAAAGGTAACCACACCTTTAAATGAGTTTGGAAGATAATTGTACCATGCAGTTGTGTTTGAAATTAATATTTTTTTATTGGCCTTTATTTGTTGCATGATAATCTGACACAAATACTTCCAAGCTCCCAGTGCAGGACATTTGATTAGATTAGTTCCTACATCCTGGAGTTGACAGGTATCACCGTACATAAAACCAGGACTGGCTGGGCTTTTCCTGGCACATCTGGAATCAGAAGGTCCCCGTTGTCTGCCTCAGGCTGACCACAAGCTCTCGCTATCCTGGAGGCGCAGGGAGTGAAACTTTGAGCTGGTCTCATCCTTCTCAGACTGGCACTCTGCGGTGTCTCTGCTTGTAGGCTGCCCGTTGGGTAGATACACGTGAAGCTGCACCCTCTCCACAGTATGCTGCGGGTGCTGCTGCCACTGACTTGGTGGTTCACATGGGATGCCATGCACCAGTAGCCCAGGGTTACCCTTGGTATAGGTGGGAGTCTCCTCCTGCTGCTGGGAGATATGCTGGTGAGGCCGCTGCAGTCTCTGTCCACGAAAGGATGTCCGTATCCCAGGCCTCATGGGTCTGCAGAACTGCAGGTAAGTTAGCAGCCCACCGGGTGCAGAAGAGAACCCCCTATTGTGCGCAGAAGGTAGAGAATTGTGTGTCTCCCTCAACAGAGGGAGCTGAAGGCATGTCCTCCTGGCTGAGCCCAATCCTGCAAGTCCGACAGATTGGCATCTGCAGCGGGGAAAAACACAACAGTATACTTTCTCCTGCTATTGTCACAGCTCACCTTTAAGCTGAACCCAAAGTACAGACTTTACAGCTTTCATTCCAGGCTCACCGATAACAATACAATGTTTTGAGCCAAAATGCACAAATGTCGCAGATTTCCATCTCTGAAACGGTGTCTCTGGTGACCTTTTCATATGGAAGTAAAGTATCTGTGCACATGTCCAACAAACACTTGCAGAGTGGCTACAACAATTTAAGTTTTTGATACCACACAATATATTAGAGACTATGAAATTCTGCTTTGCTGCATCTCACATTTTCCCCAACAGTTTCCCCCTGGGAACTCACGATTCCGAAGTTTGAACAGTCGCCCTGGTCCTGGAAATGCATACAGTACGTTTGGCTGTAAATTGTGATACTTTTTAACGAACCAACATGATAATTTTTCGTGGTTGAAATTGTAGTGGACAGAACTTTCAGGAAAGACCTGCGAGATTTGGAAAGCTCTATACACAACCAATGTCATCTATGAAGAACACCTGTTGATCTGTTAAAAGGTATAAACTACAAAATCACTACACAAAACGTCCTCAACACAAAGTATGATTATTCTTTTTTTCAGGGCTATGGTATTATCCCAAAATCAAAAACAATGTAACAATGAAAGGTATATTTTAATTATAAACACATATAAATATCACAGTGGATAGTACAAATAGTTCAAACAAAAACAAAAGTATAAGACGGCTAAAGTGTATAAGGTTGCGGCCCGCTGGCGCTGAGCGCGCGGTGCTTGCCGCTTTTTGTTACACAAATCTTTATGTGCAAGTCCCCGCGCGCGCTGGGCTTGAGTAAACAAAAAATGTACGTTTCAAGCGCGCTCAATTTGCCCGCAACGCCTACCCCCCACTCGGCGCTCATGCTTGGAGAGCTTGTGATGTCACTGCTCTCAAGCACGAGCGCGGTCAGCGCCAGCGGGGCCGCAGCCTTAGACAACAAAGCTAGAAATGGTAAGTAGAAACAAAAATACTTATCCGCCACTGGAGTAGGCAGCCAGAGAACAGTAACTGGTGAGCAAAAAAAATGTAATCTAGAAAGAAATCCAAAAACTGGAACAAGGAAAGTCACAAAGGGGCTAAACTATTACTGATGGGATGGGATGGGAACACTAGCGCT
Source organism: Ascaphus truei (assembly GCF_040206685.1). NCBI lineage: Eukaryota > Metazoa > Chordata > Amphibia > Anura > Ascaphidae > Ascaphus > Ascaphus truei. The sequence continues at coordinate 63,466,231 of NC_134488.1, read as the reverse complement.
AACCGGGGGGAAATATCAAAAATCATACTTGAGTGCTGAGAGCATTTTGGTTGTGTATGCTATAGGCATTAGATATTCCTTTCGTCCTCGAACACCTTGAAATCAGTTAGATATTATAGTTTTCTTCCTTTGGTCAGTGCCGTTTGATTTAAATTTTATATAGTATCACTACACTTCACCAGCAGGTATCAAAATTAATTTATCAGCTAGATCGCCTTATAGCACAGGGATTAAAGTTATTTTAGAGACATAATTTCTAGAAACCCTTGCTGGCCCCTCCGACACAGAGTAGTCAAGAGCATTAAATAACCAACCTTTGCATGTTCTTGGTATGTATGATGCATGGAGGCATCTTCATCTTTCTCTCTAACCAGTGTGCAGCGGTTGCTACCCTAGGTTGGGTAGTTAGGCTTCTACAAGGATATAAGGAAAGACTGGGTTCCCGCCTCGTACCTTGCTCCTCCGTTACAGGGTTCTCTAACACTGGCTTTGGTCCTTTAGCTCTCCTGTGCATTGCAGCGAGCGTGAGGAGCAGCTTCTACAGGCAGCCCGCGTTCCAGTCTCTTATTTATTATATATATACTCCCATAAATAATTCAGCAGCTGAACTCCTTGAAATATTAATGACACAAGTGTCTATGCACCTGCCTACCCTTAAATAATTCCAAATACCTAGTGGCTTAAAGTGCCACTAAGCAACATATTGTGGATTTTGTTTTATGGTCCAAAGAAATAAAATAATAAATACTTGGTAAACAATCACATTTTGCCCCTTGAACATGTAGGTGATTACATATTGCATAAGTTAAATCAGGCACTAGAATTAGGCTTGTTTCCATGATAGATAACACTGCTTTTGTAAGAGAATAAAGGCCAGGTCCCCGCTGGCTACTGCAGCGCCCGCTGTTGGGGACGCTGCAGGGACAATAGCCGCTGCACAATGGGACCGGGACCGGGCCCGCTGCGAGGGGGGGGGGAGCGTTGCGCTCTGCCAACAGTAACTCCTGCTCGCAACAGAATTGTGATCAGGAGTCGCGACGGAGCGCTAAGCCACGCCCCCGGCAGTTCAGCCAATGAGGGCGAACCTGCCAGGTGACGTCACAGCTGCGCCCCCGTCCCTCCCCCCCGTCTTTTGGTCTGCAGCTCCCTGCAGACCAGGGGAATCGGCTGCATGCGCCGCCAGCCTCGTTGACGCGCATGCAGCGCAGGTACTGTGGCCGCAGCCTTAGAAAAGATTGTGTCTCAGAAAAATATAACGCAACAACCATTCTATAGCTGCACGTAAAAGGAATTTTCAAAACAGCACAGGTGTAACTCATACCCCGTCTTATCCAATCTCTTTTTCATGTCAATGTCTAACTAGAAAGATTGATGGATTTCACAAGTGTGTTACCAGAATAAAAGGTAAAGGAAGTGTGTAAGTCTACGGCCACAGTGCTCCCTGCTGCACGCGCGCCTACACAGACTACAGCCCCAGGGATCCCTGCTGCACGCGCGCCTACACAGACTACAGCCCCAGGGATCCCTGCTGCACGCGCGCCTACACAGACTACAGCCCCAGGGATCCCTGCTGCACGCGCGCCTACACAGACTACAGCCCCAGGGATCCCTGCTGCACGCGCGCCTACACAGACTACAGCCCCAGGGATCCCTGCTGCACGCGCGCCTACACAGACTACAGCCCCAGGGATCCCTGCTGCACGCGCGTCTACACAGACTACAGCGCCAGGGAGCCCTGCTGCACGCGCGCCTACACAGACTACAGCCCCAGGGATCCCTGCCGCACGTGCGTCTACACAGACTACAGCCCCAGGGATCCCTGCTGCACGCGCGCCTACACAGACTACAGCCCCAGGGATCCCTGCTGCACGCGCGTCTACACAGACTACAGCCCCAGGGATCCCTGCTGCACGCGCGCCTACACAGACTACAGCCCCAGGGATCCCTGCCGCACGCGCGCCTACACAGACTACAGCCCCAGGGATCCCTGCTGCACGCGCGCCTACACAGACTACAGCCCCAGGGATCCCTGCTGCACGCGCGCTTACACAGACTACAGCGCCAGGGATCCCTGCTGCACGCGCGCCTACACAGACTACAGCCCCAGGGATCCCTGCCGCACGCGCGTCTACACAGACTACAGCCCATGGGATCCCTGCTGCACGCGCGTCTACACAGACTACAGCCCCAGGGATCCCTGCTGCACGCGCGCCTACACAGACTACAGCCCCAGGGATCCCTGCTGCACGCGCGCCTACACAGACTACAGCCCCAGGGATCCCTGCCGCACGCGCGTCTACACAGACTACAGCCCCAGGGATCCCTGCTGCACGCGCGCCTACACAGACTACAGCCCCAGGGATCCCTGCCGCACGCGCGCCTACACAGACTACAGCCCCAGGGATCCCTGCTGCACGCGCGCCTACACAGACTACAGCCCCAGGGATCCCTGCTGCACGCGCGCTTACACAGACTACAGCGCCAGGGATCCCTGCTGCACGCGCGCCTACACAGACTACAGCCCCAGGGATCCCTGCCGCACGCGCGTCTACACAGACTACAGCCCCAGGGATCCCTGCTGCACGCGCGTCTACACAGACTACAGCCCCAGGGATCCCTGCTGCACGCGCGCCTACACAGACTACAGCCCCAGGGATCCCTGCTGCACGCGCGCCTACACAGACTACAGCGCCAGGGATCCCTGCCGCACGCGCGCCTACACAGACTACAGCGCCAGGGATCCCTGCCGCACGCGCGCCTACACAGACTACTGCCCCAGGGATCCCTGCTGCACGCGCGCCTACACAGACTACAGCCCCAGGGATCCCTGCTGCACGCGCGCCTACACAGACTACAGCCCCAGGGATCCCTGCTGCACGCGCGCCTACACAGACTACAGCCCCAGGGATCCCTGCTGCACGCGCGCCTACACAGACTACAGCCCCAGGGATCCCTGCTGCATGCGCGCCTACACAGACAACAGCCCCAGGGATCCCTGCTGCACGCGCGCCTACACAGACTACTGCCCCAGGGATCCCTGCTGCACGCGCGCCTACACAGACTACAGCGCCAGGGATCCCTGCTGCACGCGCGCCTACACAGACTACAGCCCCAGGGATCCCTGCTGCACGCGCGCCTACACAGACTACAGCCCCAGGGATCCCTGCTGCACGCGCGCCTACACAGACTACAGCCCCAGGGATCCCTGCTGCATGCGCGCCTACACAGACAACAGCCCCAGGGATCCCTGCTGCACGCGCGCCTACACAGACTACTGCCCCAGGGATCCCTGCTGCACGCGCGCCTACACAGACTACAGCGCCAGGGATCCCTGCTGCACGCGCGCCTACACAGACTACTGCCCCAGGGATCCCTGCTGCACGCGCGCCTACACAGACTACAGCCCCAGGGATCCCTGCTGCACGCGCGCCTACACAGACTACAGCCCCAGGGATCCCTGCTGCACGCGCGCCTACACAGACTACTGCCCCAGGGATCCCTGCTGCACGCGCGCCTACACAGACTACAGCCCCAGGGATCCCTGCTGCACGCGCGTCTACACAGACTACAGCCCCAGGGATCCCTGCTGCACGCGCGCCTACACAGACTACAGCCCCAGGGATCCCTGCTGCACGCGCGCCTACACAGACTACAGCCCCAGGGATCCCTGCCGCACGCGCGTCTACACAGACTACAGCCCCAGGGATCCCTGCCGCACGCGCGCCTACACAGACTACAGCCCCAGGGATCCCTGCCGCACGCGCGCCTACACAGACTACTGCCCCAGGGATCCCTGCTGCACGCGCGCCTACACAGACTACAGCCCCAGGGATCCCTGCTGCACGCGCGCCTACACAGACTACTGCCCCAGGGATCCCTGCTGCACGCGCGCCTACACAGACTACTGCCCCAGGGATCCCTGCTGCACGCGCACCTACACAGACTACAGCCCCAGGGATCCCTGCTGCACGCGCGCCTACACAGACTACAGCCCCAGGGATCCCTGCTGCACGCGCGCCTACACAGACTACAGCGCCAGGGATCCCTGCTGCACGCGCACCTACACAGACAACAGCCCCAGGGATCCCTGCTGCACGCGCGCCTACACAGACTACAGCGCCAGGGATCCCTGCTGCACGCGCACCTACACAGACTACAGCGCCAGGGATCCCTGCTGCACGCGCGCCTACACAGACTACTGCCCCAGGGATCCCTGCTGCACGCGCGCCTACACAGACTACAGCCCCAGGGATCCCTGCTGCACGCGCGCCTACACAGACTACTGCCCCAGGGATCCCTGCTGCACGCGCGCCTACACAGACTACTGCCCCAGGGATCCCTGCTGCACGCGCACCTACACAGACTACAGCCCCAGGGATCCCTGCTGCACGCGCGCCTACACAGACTACAGCCCCAGGGATCCCTGCTGCACGCGCGCCTACACAGACTACAGCCCCAGGGATCCCTGCTGCACGCGCACCTACACAGACAACAGCCCCAGGGATCCCTGCTGCACGCGCGCCTACACAGACTACAGCGCCAGGGATCCCTGCTGCACGCGCGCCTACACAGACTACAGCCCCAGGGATCCATGCTGCACGCGCGCCTACACAGACTACAGCCCCAGGGATCCCTGCTGCACGCGCGTCTACACAGACTACAGCCCCAGGGATCCCTGCTGCACGCGCGTCTACACAGACTACACCGCCAGGGAGCCCTGCTGCACGCGCGCCTACACAGACTACAGCCCCAGGGATCCATGCTGCACGCGCGCCTACACAGACTACAGCCCCAGGGATCCCTGCTGCACGCGCGTCTACACAGACTACAGCCCCAGGGATCCCTGCTGCACGCGCGTCTACACAGACTACACCGCCAGGGAGCCCTGCTGCACGCGCGCCTACACAGACTACAGCCCCAGGGATCCCTGCTGCACGCGCGCCTACACAGACTACAGCCCCAGGGATCCCTGCTGCACGCGCGCCTACACAGACTACAGCCCCAGGGATCCCTGCCGCACGCGCGTCTACACAGACTACAGCCCCAGGGATCCCTGCCGCACGCGCGCCTACACAGACTACAGCCCCAGGGATCCCTGCTGCACGCGCGCCTACACAGACTACAGCGCCAGGGATCCCTGCTGCACGCGCGCCTACACAGACTACTGCCCCAGGGATCCCTGCTGCACGCGCGCCTACACAGACTACAGCCCCAGGGATCCCTGCTGCACGCGCGCCTACACAGACAACAGCCCCAGGGATCCCTGCTGCACGCGCGCCTACACAGACTACTGCCCCAGGGATCCCTGCTGCACGCGCGCCTACACAGACTACAGCCCCAGGGATCCCTGCTGCACGCGCGCCTACACAGACTACTGCCCCAGGGATCCCTGCTGCACGCGCGCCTACACAGACTACAGCCCCAGGGATCCCTGCTGCACGCGCGCCTACACAGACTACAGCGCCAGGGATCCCGGCTGCACGCGCGCCTACACAGACTACAGCCCCAGAGATCCCTGCTGCACGCGCGCCTACACAGACTACTGCCCCAGGGATCCCTGCCGCACGCGCGTCTACACAGACTACAGCCCCAGGGATCCCTGCTGCACGCGCGCCTACACAGACTACAGCCCCAGGGATCCCTGCTGCACGCGCGCCTACACAGACTACAGCCCCAGGGATCCCTGCTGCACGCGCGCCTACACAGACTACTGCCCCAGGGATCCCTGCTGCACGCGCGCCTACACAGACTACAGCCCCAGGGATCCCTGCTGCACGCGCGCCTACACAGAAAACAGCCCAAGGGATCCCTGCTGCACGCGCGCCTACACAGACTACTGCCCCAGGGATCCCTGCTGCACGCGCGCCTACACAGAATACTGCCCCAGGGATCCCTGCTGCACGCGCGCCTACACAGAATACTGCCCCAGGGATCCCTGCTGCACGCGCACCTACACAGACAACAGCCCCAGGGATCCCTGCTGCACGCACACCTACACAGACTACAGCCCCAGGGATCCCTGCTGCACGCGCGCCTACACAGACAACAGCCCCAGGGATCCCTGCTGCACGCGCACCTACACAGACTACAGCCCCAGGGATCCCTGCTGCACGCGCACCTACACAGACAACAGCCCCAGGGATCCCTGCTGCACGCGCACCTACACAAACAACAGCCCCAGGGATCCCTGCTGCACGCGCACCTACACAGACTACAGCGCCAGGGATCCCTGCTGCACGCGCGCCTACACAGACTACAGCCCCAGGGATCCCTGCTGCACGCGCGCCTAAACAGACTACAGCCCCAGGGATCCCTGCTGCACGCGCGCCTACACAGACTACAGCCCCAGGGATCCCTGCTGCACGCACGCCTACACAGACTACAGCCCCAGGGAGCCCTGCTGCACGCGCGCCTACACAGACTACAGCCCCAGGGATCCCTGCTGCACGCACGCCTACACAGACTACAGCGCCAGGGATCCCTGCTGCACGCGCGCCTACACAGACTACAGCGCCAGGGATCCCTGCTGCACGCGCGCCTACACAGACTACAGCCCCAGGGATCCCTGCTGCACGCGCACCTACACAAACAACAGCCCCAGGGATCCCTGCTGCACGCGCACCTACACAGACTACAGCGCCAGGGATCCCTGCTGCACGCGCGCCTACACAGACTACAGCCCCAGGGATCCCTGCTGCACGCGCGCCTAAACAGACTACAGCCCCAGGGATCCCTGCTGCACGCGCGCCTACACAGACTACAGCCCCAGGGATCCCTGCTGCACGCGCGCCTACACAGACTACAGCCCCAGGGAGCCCTGCTGCACGCGCGCCTACACAGACTACAGCCCCAGGGATCCCTGCTGCACGCACGCCTACACAGACTACAGCGCCAGGGATCCCTGCTGCACGCGCGCCTACACAGACTACAGCGCCAGGGATCCCTGCTGCACGCGCGCCTACACAGACTACAGCCCCAGGGATCCCTGCTGCACGCGCGCCTACACAGACTACAGCCCCAGGGATCCCTGCTGCACGCGCGCCTACACAGACTACAGCCCCAGGGATCCCTGCTGCACGCGCGCCTACACAGACTACAGCCCCAGGGATCCCTGCTGCACGCGCGCCTACACAGACAACAGCCCCAGGGAGCCCTGCTGCACGCGCGCCTACACAGACTACAGCCCCAGGGATCCCTGCTGCACGCGCGCCTACACAGACTACAGCGCCAGGGATCCCTGCTGCACGCGCGCCTACACAGACTACAGCCCCAGGGATCCCTGCTGCACGCGCGCCTACACAGACTACAGCCCCAGGGATCCCTGCCGCACGCGCGTCTACACAGACTACAGCCCCAGGGATCCCTGCTGCACGCGCGCCTACACAGACTACAGCCCCAGGGATCCCTGCTGCACGCGCGCCTACACAGACTACAGCCCCAGGGATCCCTGCTGCACGCGCGCCTACACAGACTACTGCCCCAGGGATCCCTGCTGCACGCGCGCCTACACAGACTACAGCCCCAGGGATCCCTGCTGCACGCGCGCCTACACAGACAACAGCCCCAGGGATCCCTGCTGCACGCGCGCCTACACAGACTACTGCCCCAGGGATCCCTGCTGCACGCGCGCCTACACAGACTACAGCGCCAGGGATCCCGGCTGCACGCGCGCCTACACAGACTACAGCCCCAGAGATCCCTGCTGCACGCGCGCCTACACAGACTACTGCCCCAGGGATCCCTGCTGCACGCGCGCCTACACAGACTACAGCCCCAGGGATCCCTGCTGCACGCGCGCCTACACAGAAAACAGCCCAAGGGATCCCTGCTGCACGCGCGCCTACACAGACTACTGCCCCAGGGATCCCTGCTGCACGCGCGCCTACACAGAATACTGCCCCAGGGATCCCTGCTGCACGCGCGCCTACACAGAATACTGCCCCAGGGATCCCTGCTGCACGCGCACCTACACAGACAACAGCCCCAGGGATCCCTGCTGCACGCACACCTACACAGACTACAGCCCCAGGGATCCCTGCTGCACGCGCGCCTACACAGACAACAGCCCCAGGGATCCCTGCTGCACGCGCACCTACACAGACTACAGCCCCAGGGATCCCTGCTGCACGCGCACCTACACAGACAACAGCCCCAGGGATCCCTGCTGCACGCGCACCTACACAAACAACAGCCCCAGGGATCCCTGCTGCACGCGCACCTACACAGACTACAGCGCCAGGGATCCCTGCTGCACGCGCGCCTACACAGACTACAGCCCCAGGGATCCCTGCTGCACGCGCGCCTAAACAGACTACAGCCCCAGGGATCCCTGCTGCACGCGCGCCTACACAGACTACAGCCCCAGGGATCCCTGCTGCACGCGCGCCTACACAGACTACAGCCCCAGGGAGCCCTGCTGCACGCGCGCCTACACAGACTACAGCCCCAGGGATCCCTGCTGCACGCACGCCTACACAGACTACAGCGCCAGGGATCCCTGCTGCACGCGCGCCTACACAGACTACAGCCCCAGGGATCCCTGCTGCACGCGCGCCTACACAGACTACAGCCCCAGGGATCCCTGCTGCACGCGCGCCTACACAGACTACAGCCCCAGGGATCCCTGCTGCACGCGCGCCTACACAGACAACAGCCCCAGGGAGCCCTGCTGCACGCGCGCCTACACAGACTACAGCCCCAGGGATCCCTGCTGCACGCGCGCCTACACAGACTACAGCGCCAGGGATCCCTGCCGCACGCGCGCCTACACAGACTACAGCGCCAGGGATCCCTGCCGCACGCGCGCCTACACAGACTACTGCCCCAGGGATCACTGCCGCACGCGCGCCTACACAGACTACAGCCCCAGGGATCCCTGCTGCACGCGCGCCTACACAGACTACAGCCCCAGGGATCCCTGCTGCACGCGCGCCTACACAGACTACAGCCCCAGGGATCCCTGCTGCACGCGCGCCTACACAGACTACAGCCCCAGGGATCCCTGCTGCACGCGCGCCTACACAGACTACAGCCCCAGGGATCCCTGCTGCACGCGCGCCTACACAGACTACAGCGCCAGGGATCCCTGCTGCACGCGCGCCTACACAGACTACAGCCCCAGGGATCCCTGCTGCACGCGCGCCTACACAGACTACAGCCCCAGGGATCCCTGCTGCACGCGCGCCTACACAGACTACAGCCCCAGGGATCCCTGCTGCACGCGCGCCTACACAGAATACTGCCCCAGGGATCCCTGCTGCACGCGCGCCTACACAGACAACAGCCCCAGGGATCCCTGCTGCACGCGCACCTACACAGACAACAGCCCCAGGGATCCCTGCTGCACGCGCGCCTACACAGACAACAGCCCCAGGGATCCCTGCTGCACGCGCACCTACACAGACTACAGCCCCAGGGATCCCTGCTGCACGCGCACCTACACAGACAACAGCCCCAGGGATCCCTGCTGCACGCGCACCTACACAAACAACAGCCCCAGGGATCCCTGCTGCACGCGCGCCTACACAGACTACAGCCCCAGGGATCCCTGCTGCACGCGCGCCTACACAGACTACAGCCCCAGGGATCCCTGCTGCACGCGCGCCTACACAGACTACAGCCCCAGGGATCCCTGCTGCACGCGCGCCTACACAGACTACAGCCCCAGGGATCCCTGCTGCACGCGCGCCTACACAGACTACAGCCCCAGGGAGCCCTGCTGCACGCGCGCCTACACAGACTACAGCCCCAGGGATCCCTGCTGCACGCGCGCCTACACAGACTACAGCCCCAGGGATCCCTGCTGCACGCACGCCTACACAGACTACAGCGCCAGGGATCCCTGCTGCACGCGCGCCTACACAGACTACAGCGCCAGGGATCCCTGCTGCACGCGCGCCTACACAGACTACAGCGGCAGGGATCCCTGCTGCACGCGCGCCTACACAGACTACAGCCCCAGGGATCCCTGCTGCACGCGCGCCTACACAGACTACAGCCCCAGGGATCCCTGCTGCACGCGCGCCTACACAGACTACAGCCCCAGGGATCCCTGCTGCACGCGCGCCTACACAGACTACAGCCCCAGGGAGCCCTGCTGCACGCGCGCCTACACAGACTACAGCGCCAGGGATCCCTGCCGCACGCGCGCCTACACAGACTACAGCGCCAGGGATCCCTGCCGCACGCGCGCCTACACAGACTACTGCCCCAGGGATCACTGCTGCACGCGCGCCTACACAGACTACAGCCCCAGGGATCCCTGCTGCACGCGCACCTACACAGACTACAGCCCCAGGGATCCCTGCTGCACGCGCGCCTACACAGACTACAGCCCCAGGGATCCCTGCTGCACGCGCGCCTACACAGACTACAGCCCCAGGGATCCCTGCTGCACGCGCGCCTACACAGACTACAGCCCCAGGGATCCCTGCTGCACGCGCGCCTACACAGACTACAGCGCCAGGGATCCCTGCTGCACGCGCGCCTACACAGACTACAGCCCCAGGGATCCCTGCTGCACGCGCGCCTACACAGACTACAGCCCCAGGGATCCCTGCTGCACGCGCGCCTACACAGACTACAGCGCCAGGGATCCCTGCTGCACGCGCGCCTACACAGACTACAGCCCCAGGGATCCCTGCTGCACGCGCGCCTACACAGACTACAGCGCCAGGGATCCCTGCTGCACGCGCGCCTACACAGACTACAGCCCCAGGGATCCCTGCTGCACGCGCGCCTACACAGACTACAGCCCCAGGGATCCCTGCTGCACGCGCGCCTACACAGACTACAGCCCCAGGGATCCCTGCTGCACGCGCGCCTACACAGACTACAGCGCCAGGGATCCCTGCTGCACGCGCGCCTACACAGACTACAGCCCCAGGGATCCCTGCTGCACGCGCGCCTACACAGACTACAGCCCCAGGGATCCCTGCTGCACGCGCGCCTACACAGACTACAGCCCCAGGGATCCCTGCTGCACGCGCGCCTACACAGACTACAGCCCCAGGGATCCCTGCTGCACGCGCGCCTACACAGACTACAGCCCCAGGGATCCCTGCTGCACGCGCACCTACACAGACAACAGCCCCAGGGATCCCTGCTGCACGCGCGCCTACACAGACTACAGCGCCAGGGATCCCTGCTGCACGCGCGCCTACACAGACTACAGCCCCAGGGATCCATGCTGCACGCGCGCCTACACAGACTACAGCCCCAGGGATCCCTGCTGCACGCGCGTCTACACAGACTACAGCCCCAGGGATCCCTGCTGCACGCGCGTCTACACAGACTACACCGCCAGGGAGCCCTGCTGCACGCGCGCCTACACAGACTACAGCCCCAGGGATCCATGCTGCACGCGCGCCTACACAGACTACAGCCCCAGGGATCCCTGCTGCACGCGCGTCTACACAGACTACAGCCCCAGGGATCCCTGCTGCACGCGCGTCTACACAGACTACACCGCCAGGGAGCCCTGCTGCACGCGCGCCTACACAGACTACAGCCCCAGGGATCCCTGCTGCACGCGCGCCTACACAGACTACAGCCCCAGGGATCCCTGCTGCACGCGCGCCTACACAGACTACAGCCCCAGGGATCCCTGCCGCACGCGCGTCTACACAGACTACAGCCCCAGGGATCCCTGCCGCACGCGCGCCTACACAGACTACAGCCCCAGGGATCCCTGCTGCACGCGCGCCTACACAGACTACAGCGCCAGGGATCCCTGCTGCACGCGCGCCTACACAGACTACTGCCCCAGGGATCCCTGCTGCACGCGCGCCTACACAGACTACAGCCCCAGGGATCCCTGCTGCACGCGCGCCTACACAGACAACAGCCCCAGGGATCCCTGCTGCACGCGCGCCTACACAGACTACTGCCCCAGGGATCCCTGCTGCACGCGCGCCTACACAGACTACAGCCCCAGGGATCCCTGCTGCACGCGCGCCTACACAGACTACTGCCCCAGGGATCCCTGCTGCACGCGCGCCTACACAGACTACAGCCCCAGGGATCCCTGCTGCACGCGCGCCTACACAGACTACAGCGCCAGGGATCCCGGCTGCACGCGCGCCTACACAGACTACAGCCCCAGAGATCCCTGCTGCACGCGCGCCTACACAGACTACTGCCCCAGGGATCCCTGCCGCACGCGCGTCTACACAGACTACAGCCCCAGGGATCCCTGCTGCACGCGCGCCTACACAGACTACAGCCCCAGGGATCCCTGCTGCACGCGCGCCTACACAGACTACAGCCCCAGGGATCCCTGCTGCACGCGCGCCTACACAGACTACTGCCCCAGGGATCCCTGCTGCACGCGCGCCTACACAGACTACAGCCCCAGGGATCCCTGCTGCACGCGCGCCTACACAGAAAACAGCCCAAGGGATCCCTGCTGCACGCGCGCCTACACAGACTACTGCCCCAGGGATCCCTGCTGCACGCGCGCCTACACAGAATACTGCCCCAGGGATCCCTGCTGCACGCGCGCCTACACAGAATACTGCCCCAGGGATCCCTGCTGCACGCGCACCTACACAGACAACAGCCCCAGGGATCCCTGCTGCACGCACACCTACACAGACTACAGCCCCAGGGATCCCTGCTGCACGCGCGCCTACACAGACAACAGCCCCAGGGATCCCTGCTGCACGCGCACCTACACAGACTACAGCCCCAGGGATCCCTGCTGCACGCGCACCTACACAGACAACAGCCCCAGGGATCCCTGCTGCACGCGCACCTACACAAACAACAGCCCCAGGGATCCCTGCTGCACGCGCACCTACACAGACTACAGCGCCAGGGATCCCTGCTGCACGCGCGCCTACACAGACTACAGCCCCAGGGATCCCTGCTGCACGCGCGCCTAAACAGACTACAGCCCCAGGGATCCCTGCTGCACGCGCGCCTACACAGACTACAGCCCCAGGGATCCCTGCTGCACGCACGCCTACACAGACTACAGCCCCAGGGAGCCCTGCTGCACGCGCGCCTACACAGACTACAGCCCCAGGGATCCCTGCTGCACGCACGCCTACACAGACTACAGCGCCAGGGATCCCTGCTGCACGCGCGCCTACACAGACTACAGCGCCAGGGATCCCTGCTGCACGCGCGCCTACACAGACTACAGCCCCAGGGATCCCTGCTGCACGCGCACCTACACAAACAACAGCCCCAGGGATCCCTGCTGCACGCGCACCTACACAGACTACAGCGCCAGGGATCCCTGCTGCACGCGCGCCTACACAGACTACAGCCCCAGGGATCCCTGCTGCACGCGCGCCTAAACAGACTACAGCCCCAGGGATCCCTGCTGCACGCGCGCCTACACAGACTACAGCCCCAGGGATCCCTGCTGCACGCGCGCCTACACAGACTACAGCCCCAGGGAGCCCTGCTGCACGCGCGCCTACACAGACTACAGCCCCAGGGATCCCTGCTGCACGCACGCCTACACAGACTACAGCGCCAGGGATCCCTGCTGCACGCGCGCCTACACAGACTACAGCGCCAGGGATCCCTGCTGCACGCGCGCCTACACAGACTACAGCCCCAGGGATCCCTGCTGCACGCGCGCCTACACAGACTACAGCCCCAGGGATCCCTGCTGCACGCGCGCCTACACAGACTACAGCCCCAGGGATCCCTGCTGCACGCGCGCCTACACAGACTACAGCCCCAGGGATCCCTGCTGCACGCGCGCCTACACAGACAACAGCCCCAGGGAGCCCTGCTGCACGCGCGCCTACACAGACTACAGCCCCAGGGATCCCTGCTGCACGCGCGCCTACACAGACTACAGCGCCAGGGATCCCTGCTGCACGCGCGCCTACACAGACTACAGCCCCAGGGATCCCTGCTGCACGCGCGCCTACACAGACTACAGCCCCAGGGATCCCTGCCGCACGCGCGTCTACACAGACTACAGCCCCAGGGATCCCTGCTGCACGCGCGCCTACACAGACTACAGCCCCAGGGATCCCTGCTGCACGCGCGCCTACACAGACTACAGCCCCAGGGATCCCTGCTGCACGCGCGCCTACACAGACTACTGCCCCAGGGATCCCTGCTGCACGCGCGCCTACACAGACTACAGCCCCAGGGATCCCTGCTGCACGCGCGCCTACACAGACAACAGCCCCAGGGATCCCTGCTGCACGCGCGCCTACACAGACTACTGCCCCAGGGATCCCTGCTGCACGCGCGCCTACACAGACTACAGCGCCAGGGATCCCGGCTGCACGCGCGCCTACACAGACTACAGCCCCAGAGATCCCTGCTGCACGCGCGCCTACACAGACTACTGCCCCAGGGATCCCTGCCGCACGCGCGTCTACACAGACTACAGCCCCAGGGATCCCTGCTGCACGCGCGCCTACACAGACTACAGCCCCAGGGATCCCTGCTGCGCGCGCGCCTACACAGACTACAGCCCCAGGGATCCCTGCTGCACGCGCGCCTACACAGACTACTGCCCCAGGGATCCCTGCTGCACGCGCGCCTACACAGACTACAGCCCCAGGGATCCCTGCTGCACGCGCGCCTACACAGAAAACAGCCCAAGGGATCCCTGCTGCACGCGCGCCTACACAGACTACTGCCCCAGGGATCCCTGCTGCACGCGCGCCTACACAGAATACTGCCCCAGGGATCCCTGCTGCACGCGCGCCTACACAGAATACTGCCCCAGGGATCCCTGCTGCACGCGCACCTACACAGACAACAGCCCCAGGGATCCCTGCTGCACGCACACCTACACAGACTACAGCCCCAGGGATCCCTGCTGCACGCGCGCCTACACAGACAACAGCCCCAGGGATCCCTGCTGCACGCGCACCTACACAGACTACAGCCCCAGGGATCCCTGCTGCACGCGCACCTACACAGACAACAGCCCCAGGGATCCCTGCTGCACGCGCACCTACACAAACAACAGCCCCAGGGATCCCTGCTGCACGCGCACCTACACAGACTACAGCGCCAGGGATCCCTGCTGCATGCGCGCCTACACAGACTACAGCCCCAGGGATCCCTGCTGCACGCGCGCCTAAACAGACTACAGCCCCAGGGATCCCTGCTGCACGCGCGCCTACACAGACTACAGCCCCAGGGATCCCTGCTGCACGCGCGCCTACACAGACTACAGCCCCAGGGAGCCCTGCTGCACGCGCGCCTACACAGACTACAGCCCCAGGGATCCCTGCTGCACGCACGCCTACACAGACTACAGCGCCAGGGATCCCTGCTGCACGCGCGCCTACACAGACTACAGCCCCAGGGATCCCTGCTGCACGCGCGCCTACACAGACTACAGCCCCAGGGATCCCTGCTGCACGCGCGCCTACACAGACTACAGCCCCAGGGATCCCTGCTGCACGCGCGCCTACACAGACAACAGCCCCAGGGAGCCCTGCTGCACGCGCGCCTACACAGACTACAGCCCCAGGGATCCCTGCTGCACGCGCGCCTACACAGACTACAGCGCCAGGGATCCCTGCCGCACGCGCGCCTACACAGACTACAGCGCCAGGGATCCCTGCCGCACGCGCGCCTACACAGACTACTGCCCCAGGGATCACTGCCGCACGCGCGCCTACACAGACTACAGCCCCAGGGATCCCTGCTGCACGCGCGCCTACACAGACTACAGCCCCAGGGATCCCTGCTGCACGCGCGCCTACACAGACTACAGCCCCAGGGATCCCTGCTGCACGCGCGCCTACACAGACTACAGCCCCAGGGATCCCTGCTGCACGCGCGCCTACACAGACTACAGCCCCAGGGATCCCTGCTGCACGCGCGCCTACACAGACTACAGCGCCAGGGATCCCTGCTGCACGCGCGCCTACACAGACTACAGCCCCAGGGATCCCTGCTGCACGCGCGCCTACACAGACTACAGCCCCAGGGATCCCTGCTGCACGCGCGCCTACACAGACTACAGCCCCAGGGATCCCTGCTGCACGCGCGCCTACACAGAATACTGCCCCAGGGATCCCTGCTGCACGCGCGCCTACACAGACAACAGCCCCAGGGATCCCTGCTGCACGCGCACCTACACAGACAACAGCCCCAGGGATCCCTGCTGCACGCGCGCCTACACAGACAACAGCCCCAGGGATCCCTGCTGCACGCGCACCTACACAGACTACAGCCCCAGGGATCCCTGCTGCACGCGCACCTACACAGACAACAGCCCCAGGGATCCCTGCTGCACGCGCACCTACACAAACAACAGCCCCAGGGATCCCTGCTGCACGCGCGCCTACACAGACTACAGCCCCAGGGATCCCTGCTGCACGCGCGCCTACACAGACTACAGCCCCAGGGATCCCTGCTGCACGCGCGCCTACACAGACTACAGCCCCAGGGATCCCTGCTGCACGCGCGCCTACACAGACTACAGCCCCAGGGATCCCTGCTGCACGCGCGCCTACACAGACTACAGCCCCAGGGAGCCCTGCTGCACGCGCGCCTACACAGACTACAGCCCCAGGGATCCCTGCTGCACGCGCGCCTACACAGACTACAGCCCCAGGGATCCCTGCTGCACGCACGCCTACACAGACTACAGCGCCAGGGATCCCTGCTGCACGCGCGCCTACACAGACTACAGCGCCAGGGATCCCTGCTGCACGCGCGCCTACACAGACTACAGCGCCAGGGATCCCTGCTGCACGCGCGCCTACACAGACTACAGCCCCAGGGATCCCTGCTGCACGCGCGCCTACACAGACTACAGCCCCAGGGATCCCTGCTGCACGCGCGCCTACACAGACTACAGCCCCAGGGATCCCTGCTGCACGCGCGCCTACACAGACTACAGCCCCAGGGAGCCCTGCTGCACGCGCGCCTACACAGACTACAGCGCCAGGGATCCCTGCCGCACGCGCGCCTACACAGACTACAGCGCCAGGGATCCCTGCCGCACGCGCGCCTACACAGACTACTGCCCCAGGGATCACTGCTGCACGCGCGCCTACACAGACTACAGCCCCAGGGATCCCTGCTGCACGCGCACCTACACAGACTACAGCCCCAGGGATCCCTGCTGCACGCGCGCCTACACAGACTACAGCCCCAGGGATCCCTGCTGCACGCGCGCCTACACAGACTACAGCCCCAGGGATCCCTGCTGCACGCGCGCCTACACAGACTACAGCCCCAGGGATCCCTGCTGCACGCGCGCCTACACAGACTACAGCGCCAGGGATCCCTGCTGCACGCGCGCCTACACAGACTACAGCCCCAGGGATCCCTGCTGCACGCGCGCCTACACAGACTACAGCCCCAGGGATCCCTGCTGCACGCGCGCCTACACAGACTACAGCGCCAGGGATCCCTGCTGCACGCGCGCCTACACAGACTACAGCCCCAGGGATCCCTGCTGCACGCGCGCCTACACAGACTACAGCGCCAGGGATCCCTGCTGCACGCGCGCCTACACAGACTACAGCCCCAGGGATCCCTGCTGCACGCGCGCCTACACAGACTACAGCCCCAGGGATCCCTGCTGCACGCGCGCCTACACAGACTACAGCCCCAGGGATCCCTGCTGCACGCGCGCCTACACAGAATACTGCCCCAGGGATCCCTGCTGCACGCGCGCCTACACAGAATACTGCCCCAGGGATCCCTGCTGCACGCGCACCTACACAGACAACAGCCCCAGGGATCCCTGCTGCACGCGCGCCTACACAGACTACAGCCCCAGGGATCCCTGCTGCACGCGCACCTACACAGACAACAGCCCCAGGGATCCCTGCTGCACGCGCGCCTACACAGACTACAGCGCCAGGGATCCCTGCTGCACGCGCACCTACACAGACAACAGCCCCAGGGATCCCTGCTGCACGCACACCTACACAGACAACAGCCCCAGGGATCCCTGCTGCACGCGCGCCTACACAGACAACAGCCCCAGGGATCCCTGCTGCACGCGCACCTACACAGACTACAGCCCCAGGGATCCCTGCTGCACGCGCACCTACACAGACAACAGCCCCAGGGATCCCTGCTGCACGCGCACCTACACAAACAACAGCCCCAGGGATCCCTGCTGCACGCGCGCCTACAAAGACTACAGCCCCAGGGATCCCTGCTGCACGCGCGCCTACACAGACTACAGCCCCAGGGATCCCTGCTGCACGCGCGCCTACACAGACTACAGCGCCAGGGATCCCTGCTGCACGCGCGCCTACACAGACTACAGCGCCAGGGATCCCTGCTGCACGCGCGCCTACACAGACTACAGCCCCAGGGATCCCTGCTGCACGCGCGCCTACACAGACTACAGCCCCAGGGATCCCTGCTGCACGCGCGCCTACACAGACTACAGCCCCAGGGATCCCTGCTGCACGCTCGCCTACACAGACTACAGCCCCAGGGATCCCTGCTGCACGCGCGCCTACACAGACTACAGCCCCAGGGAGCCCTGCTGCACGCGCGCCTACACAGACTACAGCCCCAGGGATCCCTGCTGCACGCGCGCCTACACAGACTACAGCGCCAGGGATCCCTGCCGCACGCGCGCCTACACAGACTACAGCGCCAGGGATCCCTGCCGCACGCGCGCCTACACAGACTACTGCCCCAGGGATCCCTGCCGCACGCGCGCCTACACAGACTACAGCCCCAGGGATCCCTGCCGCACGCGCGCCTACACAGACTACAGCCCCAGGGATCCCTGCTGCACGCGCGCCTACACAGACTACAGCCCCAGGGATCCCTGCTGCACGCGCGCCTACACAGACTACAGCCCCAGGGATCCCTGCTGCACGCGCGCCTACACAGACAACAGCCCCAGGGATCCCTGCTGCACGGGCGCCTACACAGACTACTGCCCCAGGGATCCCTGCTGCACGCGCGCCTACACAGACTACAGCCCCAGGGATCCCTGCTGCACGCGCGCCTACACAGACTACAGCCCCAGGGATCCCTGCTGCACGCGCGCCTACACAGACTACTGCCCCAGGGATCCCTGCTGCACGCGCGCCTACACAGACTACAGCCCTAGGGATCCCTGCTGCACGCGCGCCTACACAGACTACAGCCCCAGGGATCCCTGCTGCACGCGCGCCTACACAGACCACAGCCCCAGGGATCCCTGCTGCACGCGCGCCTACACAGACTACAGCCCCAGGGATCCCTGCTGCACGCGCGTCTACACAGACTACACCGCCAGGGAGCCCTGCTGCACGCGCGCCTACACAGACTACAGCCCCAGGGATCCCTGCTGCACGCGCGCCTACACAGACTACAGCCCCAGGGATCCCTGCCGCACGCGCGTCTACACAGACTACAGCCCCAGGGATCCCTGCCGCACGCGCGCCTACACACACTACAGCCCCAGGGATCCCTGCTGCACGCGCGCCTACACAGACTACAGCCCCAGGGATCCCTGCTGCACGCGCGCCTACACAGAATACTGCCCCAGGGATCCCTGCTGCACGCGCACCTACACAGACAACAGCCCCAGGGATCCCTGCTGCACGCGCGCCTACACAGACTACAGCGCCAGGGATCCCTGCTGCACGCGCACCTACACAGACAACAGCCCCAGGGATCCCTGCTGCACGCGCACCTACACAGACAACAGCCCCAGGGATCCCTGCTGCACGCGCGCCTACACAGACTACAGCGCCAGGGATCCCTGCTGCACGCGCACCTACACAGACAACAGCCCCAGGGATCCCTGCTGCACGCGCGCCTACACAGACTACAGCGCCAGGGATCCCTGCTGCACGCGCACCTACACAGACAACAGCCCCAGGGATCCCTGCTGCACGCGCGCCTACACAGACTACAGCCCCAGGGATCCCTGCTGCACGCGCGCCTACACAGACTACAGCCCCAGGGATCCCTGCTGCACGCGCGCCTACACAGACTACAGCCCCAGGGATCCCTGCTGCACGCGCGCCTACACAGACTACAGCGCCAGGGATCCCTGCTGCACGCGCGCCTACACAGACTACAGCCCCAGGGATCCCTGCTGCACGCGCGCCTACACAGACTACAGCCCCAGGGATCCCTGCTGCACGCGCGCCTACACAGACTACAGCCCCAGGGATCCCTGCCGCACGCGCGTCTACACAGACTACAGCCCCAGGGATCCCTGCTGCACGCGCGCCTACACAGACTACAGCCCCAGGGATCCCTGCTGCACGCGCGCCTACACAGACTACAGCCCCAGGGATCCCTGCTGCACGGTCGCCTACACAGACTACTGCCCCAGGGATCCCTGCTGCACGCGCGCCTACACAGACTACAGCCCCAGGGATCCCTGCTGCACGCGCGCCTACACAGACAACAGCCCCAGGGATCCCTGCTGCACGCGCGCCTACACAGACTACTGCCCCAGGGATCCCTGCTGCACGCGCGCCTACACAGACTACAGCCCCAGGGATCCCTGCTGCACGCGCGCCTACACAGACTACTGCCCCAGGGATCCCTGCTGCACGCGCGCCTACACAGACAACAGCCCCAGGGATCCCTGCTGCACGCGCGCCTACACAGACTACAGCGCCAGGGATCCCTGCTGCACGCGCGCCTACACAGACTACAGCCCCAGAGATCCCTGCTGCACGCGCGCCTACACAGACTACTGACCCAGGGATCCCTGCCGCACGCGCGTCTACACAGACTACAGCCCCAGGGATCCCTGCTGCACGCGCGCCTACACAGACTACAGCCCCAGGGATCCCTGCTGCACGCGCGCCTACACAGACTACAGCCCCAGGGATCCCTGCTGCACGCGCGCCTACACAGACTACTGCCCCAGGGATCCCTGCTGCACGCGCGCCTACACAGACTACAGCCCCAGGGATCCCTGCTGCACGCGCGCCTACACAGAAAACAGCCCAAGGGATCCCTGCTGCACGCGCGCCTACACAGACTACTGCCCCAGGGATCCCTGCTGCACGCGCGCCTACACAGAATACTGCCCCAGGGATCACTGCTGCACGCGCGCCTACACAGAATACTGCCCCAGGGATCCCTGCTGCACGCGCACCTACACAGACAACAGCCCCAGGGATCCCTGCTGCACGCACACCTACACAGACAACAGCCCCAGGGATCCCTGCTGCACGCGCGCCTACACAGACAACAGCCCCAGGGATCCCTGCTGCACGCGCACCTACACAGACAACAGCCCCAGGGATCCCTGCTGCACGCGCACCTACACAAACAACAGCCCCAGGGATCCCTGCTGCACGCGCACCTACACAGACTACAGCGCCAGGGATCCCTGCTGCACGCGCGCCTACACAGACTACAGCCCCAGGGATCCCTGCTGCACGCGCGCCTAAACAGACTACAGCCCCAGGGATCCCTGCTGCACGCGCGCCTACACAGACTACAGCCCCAGGGATCCCTGCTGCACGCGCGCCTACACAGACTACAGCCCCAGGGAGCCCTGCTGCACGCGCGCCTACACAGACTACAGCCCCAGGGATCCCTGCTGCACGCACGCCTACACAGACTACAGCGCCAGGGATCCCTGCTGCACGCGCGCCTACACAGACTACAGCGCCAGGGATCCCTGCTGCACGCGCGCCTACACAGACTACAGCCCCAGGGATCCCTGCTGCACGCGCGCCTACACAGACTACAGCCCCAGGGATCCCTGCTGCACGCGCGCCTACACAGACTACAGCGCCAGGGATCCCTGCTGCACGCGCGCCTACACAGACTACAGCGCCAGGGATCCCTGCCGCACGCGCGCCTACACAGACTACTGCCCCAGGGATCACTGCCGCACGCGCGCCTACACAGACTACAGCCCCAGGGATCCCTGCTGCACGCGCACCTACACAGACTACAGCCCCAGGGATCCCTGCTGCACGCGCGCCTACACAGACTACAGCCCCAGGGATCCCTGCTGCACGCGCGCCTACACAGACTACAGCCCCAGGGATCCCTGCTGCACGCGCGCCTACACAGACTACAGCCCCAGGGATCCCTGCTGCACGCGCGCCTACACAGACTACAGCGCCAGGGATCCCTGCTGCACGCGCGCCTACACAGACTACAGCCCCAGGGATCCCTGCTGCACGCGCGCCTACACAGACTACAGCCCCAGGGATCCCTGCTGCACGCGCGCCTACACAGACTACAGCGCCAGGGATCCCTGCTGCACGCGCGCCTACACAGACTACAGCCCCAGGGATCCCTGCTGCACGCGCGCCTACACAGACTACAGCGCCAGGGATCCCTGCTGCACGCGCGCCTACACAGACTACAGCCCCAGGGATCCCTGCTGCACGCGCGCCTACACAGACTACAGCCCCAGGGATCCCTGCTGCACGCGCGCCTACACAGAATACTGCCCCAGGGATCCCTGCTGCACGCGCGCCTACACAGAATACTGCCCCAGGGATCCCTGCTGCACGCGCACCTACACAGACAACAGCCCCAGGGATCCCTGCTGCACGCGCGCCTACACAGACTACAGCCCCAGGGATCCCTGCTGCACGCGCACCTACACAGACAACAGCCCCAGGGATCCCTGCTGCACGCGCGCCTACACAGACTACAGCGCCAGGGATCCCTGCTGCACGCGCACCTACACAGACAACAGCCCCAGGGATCCCTGCTGCACGCACACCTACACAGACAACAGCCCCAGGGATCCCTGCTGCACGCGCGCCTACACAGACAACAGCCCCAGGGATCCCTGCTGCACGCGCACCTACACAGACTACAGCCCCAGGGATCCCTGCTGCACGCGCACCTACACAGACAACAGCCCCAGGGATCCCTGCTGCACGCGCACCTACACAAACAACAGCCCCAGGGATCCCTGCTGCACGCGCACCTACACAGACTACAGCCCCAGGGATCCCTGCTGCACGCGCGCCTACACAGACTACAGCCCCAGGGATCCCTGCTGCACGCACGCCTACACAGACTACAGCGCCAGGGATCCCTGCTGCACGCGCGCCTACACAGACTACAGCGCCAGGGATCCCTGCTGCACGCGCGCCTACACAGACTACAGCCCCAGGGATCCCTGCTGCACGCGCGCCTACACAGACTACAGCCCCAGGGATCCCTGCTGCACGCGCGCCTACACAGACTACAGCCCCAGGGATCCCTGCTGCACGCGCGCCTACACAGACTACAGCCCCAGGGATCCCTGCTGCACGCGCGCCTACACAGACTACAGCCCCAGGGAGCCCTGCTGCACGCGCGCCTACACAGACTACAGCCCCAGGGATCCCTGCTGCACGCGTGCCTACACAGACTACAGCCCCAGGGATCCCTGCTGCACGCACGCCTACACAGACTACAGCGCCAGGGATCCCTGCTGCACGCGCGCCTACACAGACTACAGCGCCAGGGATCCCTGCTGCACGCGCGCCTACACAGACTACAGCCCCAGGGATCCCTGCTGCACGCGCGCCTACACAGACTACAGCCCCAGGGATCCCTGCTGCACGCGCGCCTACACAGACTACAGCGCCAGGGATCCCTGCTGCACGCGCGCCTACACAGACTACAGCCCCAGGGATCCCTGCTGCACGCGCGCCTACACAGACTACAGCGCCAGGGATCCCTGCTGCACGCGCGCCTACACAGACTACAGCCCCAGGGATCCCTGCTGCACGCGCGCCTACACAGACTACAGCCCCAGGGATCCCTGCTGCACGCGCGCCTACACAGAATACTGCCCCAGGGATCCCTGCTGCACGCGCGCCTACACAGAATACTGCCCCAGGGATCCCTGCTGCACGCGCACCTACACAGACAACAGCCCCAGGGATCCCTGCTGCACGCGCGCCTACACAGACTACAGCCCCAGGGATCCCTGCTGCACGCGCACCTACACAGACAACAGCCCCAGGGATCCCTGCTGCACGCGCGCCTACACAGACTACAGCGCCAGGGATCCCTGCTGCACGCGCACCTACACAGACAACAGCCCCAGGGATCCCTGCTGCACGCACACCTACACAGACAACAGCCCCAGGGATCCCTGCTGCACGCGCGCCTACACAGACAACAGCCCCAGGGATCCCTGCTGCACGCGCACCTACACAGACTACAGCCCCAGGGATCCCTGCTGCACGCGCACCTACACAGACAACAGCCCCAGGGATCCCTGCTGCACGCGCACCTACACAAACAACAGCCCCAGGGATCCCTGCTGCACGCGCACCTACACAGACTACAGCCCCAGGGATCCCTGCTGCACGCGCGCCTACACAGACTACAGCCCCAGGGATCCCTGCTGCACGCACGCCTACACAGACTACAGCGCCAGGGATCCCTGCTGCACGCGCGCCTACACAGACTACAGCGCCAGGGATCCCTGCTGCACGCGCGCCTACACAGACTACAGCCCCAGGGATCCCTGCTGCACGCGCGCCTACACAGACTACAGCCCCAGGGATCCCTGCTGCACGCGCGCCTACACAGACTACAGCCCCAGGGATCCCTGCTGCACGCGCGCCTACACAGACTACAGCCCCAGGGATCCCTGCTGCACGCGCGCCTACACAGACTACAGCCCCAGGGAGCCCTGCTGCACGCGCGCCTACACAGACTACAGCCCCAGGGATCCCTGCTGCACGCGTGCCTACACAGACTACAGCCCCAGGGATCCCTGCTGCACGCACGCCTACACAGACTACAGCGCCAGGGATCCCTGCTGCACGCGCGCCTACACAGACTACAGCGCCAGGGATCCCTGCTGCACGCGCGCCTACACAGACTACAGCCCCAGGGATCCCTGCTGCACGCGCGCCTACACAGACTACAGCCCCAGGGATCCCTGCTGCACGCGCGCCTACACAGACTACAGCCCCAGGGATCCCTGCTGCACGCGCGCCTACACAGACTACAGCCCCAGGGAGCCCTGCTGCACGCGCGCCTACACAGACTACAGCGCCAGGGATCCCTGCCGCACGCGCGCCTACACAGACTACAGCGCCAGGGATCCCTGCCGCACGCGCGCCTACACAGACTACTGCCCCAGGGATCACTGCTGCACGCGCGCCTACACAGACTACAGCCCCAGGGATCCCTGCTGCACGCGCACCTACACAGACTACAGCCCCAGGGATCCCTGCTGCACGCGCGCCTACACAGACTACAGCCCCAGGGATCCCTGCTGCACGCGCGCCTACACAGACTACAGCGCCAGGGATCCCTGCTGCACGCGCGCCTACACAGACTACAGCCCCAGGGATCCCTGCTGCACGCGCGCCTACACAGACTACAGCGCCAGGGATCCCTGCTGCACGCGCGCCTACACAGACTACAGCCCCAGGGATCCCTGCTGCACGCGCGCCTACACAGACTACAGCCCCAGGGATCCCTGCTGCACGCGCGCCTACACAGACTACAGCCCCAGGGATCCCTGCTGCACGCGCGCCTACACAGACTACAGCCCCAGGGATCCCTGCTGCACGCGCGCCTACACAGAATACTGCCCCAGGGATCCCTGCTGCACGTGCGCCTACACAGACTACAGCCCCAGGGATCCCTGCTGCACGCGCGCCTACACAGACTACAGCCCCAGGGATCCCTGCTGCACGCGCGCCTACACAGAATACTGCCCCAGGGATCCCTGCTGCACGCGCACCTACACAGACAACAGCCCCAGGGATCCCTGCTGCACGCGCGCCTACACAGACTACAGCCCCAGGGATCCCTGCTGCACGCGCACCTACACAGACAACAGCCCCAGGGATCCCTGCTGCACGCGCGCCTACACAGACTACAGCGCCAGGGATCCCTGCTGCACGCGCACCTACACAGACAACAGCCCCAGGGATCCCTGCTGCACGCACACCTACACAGACAACAGCCCCAGGGATCCCTGCTGCACGCGCGCCTACACAGACAACAGCCCCAGGGATCCCTGCTGCACGCGCACCTACACAGACTACAGCCCCAGGGATCCCTGCTGCACGCGCACCTACACAGACAACAGCCCCAGGGATCCCTGCTGCACGCTCACCTACACAAACAACAGCCCCAGGGATCCCTGCTGCACGCGCACCTACAAAGACTACAGCCCCAGGGATCCCTGCTGCACGCGCGCCTACACAGACTACAGCCCCAGGGATCCCTCCTGCACGCACGCCTACACAGACTACAGCGCCAGGGATCCCTGCTGCACGCGCGCCTACACAGACTACAGCGCCAGGGATCCCTGCTGCACGCGCGCCTACACAGACTACAGCCCCAGGGATCCCTGCTGCACGCGCGCCTACACAGACTACAGCCCCAGGGATCCCTGCTGCACGCGCGCCTACACAGACTACAGCCCCAGGGATCCCTGCTGCACGCGCGCCTACACAGACTACAGCCCCAGGGATCCCTGCTGCACGCGCGCCTACACAGACTACAGCCCCAGGGAGCCCTGCTGCACGCGCGCCTACACAGACTACAGCCCCAGGGATCCCTGCTGCACGCGCGCCTACACAGACTACAGCGCCAGGGATCCCTGCCGCACGCGCGCCTACACAGACTACAGCGCCAGGGATCCCTGCCGCACGCGCGCCTACACAGACTACTGCCCCAGGGATCCCTGCCGCACGCGCGCCTACACAGACTACAGCCCCAGGGATCCCTGCCGCACGCGCGCCTACACAGACTACAGCCCCAGGGATCCCTGCTGCACGCGCGCCTACACAGACTACAGCCCCAGGGATCCCTGCTGCACGCGCGCCTACACAGACTACAGCCCCAGGGATCCCTGCTGCACGCGCGCCTACACAGACAACAGCCCCAGGGATCCCTGCTGCACGCGCGCCTACACAGACTACTGCCCCAGGGATCCCTGCTGCACGAGCGCCTACACAGACTACAGCCCCAGGGATCCCTGCTGCACGCGCGCCTACACAGACTACAGCGCCAGGGATCCCTGCTGCACGCGCGCCTACACAGACTACTGCCCCAGGGATCCCTGCTGCACGCGCGCCTACACAGACTACAGCCCCAGGGATCCCTGCTGCACGCGCGCCTACACAGACTACAGCCCCAGGGATCCCTGCTGCACGCGCGCCTACACAGACTACAGCCCCAGGGATCCCTGCTGCACGCGCGTCTACACAGACTACACCGCCAGGGAGCCCTGCTGCACGCGCGCCTACACAGACTACAGCCCCAGGGATCCCTGCTGCACGCGCGCCTACACAGACTACAGCCCCAGGGATCCCTGCCGCACGCGCGTCTACACAGACTACAGCCCCAGGGATCCCTGCCGCACGCGCGCCTACACACACTACAGCCCCAGGGATCCCTGCTGCACGCGCGCCTACACAGACTACTGCCCCAGGGATCCCTGCCGCACGCGCGCCTACACAGACTACAGCCCCAGGGATCCCTGCTGCACGCGCGCCTACACAGACTACAGCCCCAGGGATCCCTGCTGCACGCGCGCCTACACAGACTACTGCCCCAGGGATCCCTGCTGCACGCGCACCTACACAGCCTACAGCCCCAGGGATCCCTGCTGCACGCGCGCCTACACAGACTACAGCCCCAGGGATCCCTGCTGCACGTGCGCCTACACAGACTACAGCCCCAGGGATCCCTGCTGCACGCGCACCTACACAGACAACAGCCCCAGGGATCCCTGCTGCACGCGCGCCTACACAGACTACAGCCCCAGGGATCCCTGCTGCACGTGCGCCTACACAGACTACAGCCCCAGGGATCCCTGCTGCACGCGCACCTACACAGACAACAGCCCCAGGGATCCCTGCTGCACGCGCGCCTACACAGACTACAGCGCCAGGGATCCCTGCTGCACGCGCACCTACACAGACTACAGCGCCAGGGATCCCTGCTGCACGCGCGCCTACACAGACTACAGCCCCAGGGATCCATGCTGCACGCGCGCCTACACAGACTACAGCCCCAGGGATCCCTGCTGCACGCGCGCCTACACAGACTACAGCCCCAGGGATCCCTGCTGCACGCGCGTCTACACAGACTACACCGCCAGGGAGCCCTGCTGCACGCGCGCCTACACAGACTACAGCCCCAGGGATCCCTGCTGCACGCGCGCCTACACAGACTACAGCCCCAGGGATCCCTGCTGCACGCGCGCCTACACAGACTACAGCCCCAGGGATCCCTGCTGCACGCGCGCCTACACAGACTACAGCGCCAGGGATCCCTGCTGCACGCGCGCCTACACAGACTACAGCCCCAGGGATCCCTGCTGCACGCGCGCCTACACAGACTACAGCCCCAGGGATCCCTGCTGCACGCGCGCCTACACAGACTACAGCCCCAGGGATCCCTGCCGCACGCGCGTCTACACAGACTACAGCCCCAGGGATCCCTGCTGCACGCGCGCCTACACAGACTACAGCCCCAGGGATCCCTGCCGCACGCGCGCCTACACAGACTACAGCCCCAGGGATCCCTGCCGCACGCGCACCTACACAGACTACAGCGCCAGGGATCCCTGCTGCACGCGCGCCTACACAGACTACAGCGCCAGGGATCCCTGCTGCACGCGCGCCTACACAGACTACAGCGCCAGGGATCCCTGCTGCACGCGCGCCTACACAGACTACAGCCCCAGGGATCCCTGCTGCACGCGCGCCTACACAGACTACAGCCCCAGGGATCCATGCTGCACGCGCGCATACACAGACTACAGCCCCAGGGATCCCTGCTGCACGCGCGTCTACACAGACTACACCGCCAGGGAGCCCTGCTGCACGCGCGCCTACACAGACTACAGCCCCAGGGATCCCTGCTGCACGCGCGCCTACACAGACTACAGCCCCAGGGATCCCTGCTGCACGCGCGCCTACACAGACTACAGCCCCAGGGATCCCTGCTGCACGCGCGCCTACACAGACTACAGCGCCAGGGATCCCTGCTGCACGCGCGCCTACACAGACTACAGCCCCAGGGATCCCTGCTGCACGCGCGCCTACACAGACTACAGCCCCAGGGATCCCTGCTGCACGCGCGCCTACACAGACTACAGCGCCAGGGATCCCTGCTGCACGCGCGCCTACACAGACTACAGCCCCAGGGATCCCTGCTGCACGCGCGCCTACACAGACTACAGCCCCAGGGATCCCTGCCGCACGCGCGCCTACACAGACTACAGCCCCAGGGATCCCTGCTGCACGCGCGCCTACACAGACTACAGCCCCAGGGATCCCTGCCGCACGCGCGCCTACACAGACAACAGCCCCAGGGATCCTTGCTGCATGCGCGCCTACACAGACTACTGCCCCAGGGATCCCTGCTGCACGCGCGCCTACACAGACTACAGCCCCAGGGATCCCTGCTGCACGCGCGCCTACACAGAATACTGCCCCAGGGATCCCTGCTGCACGCGCACCTACACAGACAACAGCCCCAGGGATCCCTGCTGCACGCGCGCCTACACAGACTACAGCGCCAGGGATCCCTGCTGCACGCGCACCTACACAGACAACAGCCCCAGGGATCCCTGCTGCACGCGCACCTACACAGACAACAGCCCCAGGGATCCCTGCTGCACGCGCGCCTACACAGACTACAGCACCAGGGATCCCTGCTGCACGCGCACCTACACAGACAACAGCCCCAGGGATCCCTGCTGCACGCGCGCCTACACAGACTACAGCGCCAGGGATCCCTGCTGCACGCGCACCTACACAGACAACAGCCCCAGGGATCCCTGCTGCACGCACACCTACACAGACAACAGCCCCAGGGATCCCTGCTGCACGCGCGCCTACACAGACAACAGCCCCAGGGATCCCTGCTGCACGCGCGCCTACACAGACTACAGCGCCAGGGATCCCTGCTGCACGCGCACCTACACAGACAACAGCCCCAGGGATCCCTGCTGCACGCACACCTACACAGACAACAGCCCCAGGGATCCCTGCTGCACGCGCGCCTACACAGACTACAGCCCCAGGGATCCCTGCTGCACGCGCACCTACACAGACTACAGCACCAGGGATCCCTGCTGCACGCGCGCCTACACAGACAACAGCCCCAGGGATCCCTGCTGCACGCGCGCCTACACAGACTACAGCCCCAGGGATCCCTGCTGCACGCGCGCCTACACAGACAACAGCCCCAGGGATCCCTACTGCACGTGCGCCTACACAGACTACAGCCCCAGGGATCCCTGCTGCACGCGCGCCTACACAGACAACAGCCCCAGGGATCCCTGCTGCACGCGCGCCTACACAGACTACAGCCCCAGGGATCCCTGCTGCACGCGCGCCTACACAGACTACAGCCCCAGGGATCCCTGCTGCACGCGCGCCTACACAGACTACAGCGCCAGGGATCCCTGCTGCACGCGCGCCTACACAGACTACTGCACCAGGGATCCCTGCTGCACGTGCCTACACAGACTACAGCCCCAGGGATCCCTGCTGCACGCGCGCCTAAACAGACTACAGCGCCAGGGATCCCTGCTGCACGCGCCTACACAGACTACAGCCCCAGGGATCCCTGCTGCACGCGCACCTACACAGACAACAGCCCCAGGGATCCCTGCTGCACGCGCACCTACACAGACAACAGCCCCAGGGATCCCTGCTGCACGCGCGCCTACACAGACTACAGCCCCAGGGATCCCTGCTGCACGCGTGCCTACACAGACTACAGCCCCAGGGATCCCTGCTGCACGCGCGCCTACACAGATTACAGCCCCAGGGTCCCTGCTGCACGCGCGCCTACACAGACAACAGCCCCAGGGATCCCTGCTGCACGCGCGCCTACACAGACTACAGCCCCAGGGATCCCTGCTGCACGCGCACCTACACAGACAACAGCCCCAGGGATCCCTGCTGCACGCGCGCCTACACAGACTACAGCGCCAGGGATCCCTGCTGCACGCGCGCCTAAACAGACTACAGCGCCAGGGATCCCTGCTGCACGCGCCTACACAGACTACAGCCCCAGGGATCCCTGCTGCACGCGCACCTACACAGACAACAGCCCCAGGGATCCCTGCTGCACGCGCACCTACACAGACAACAGCCCCAGGGATCCCTGCTGCACGCGCGCCTACACAGACTACAGCCCCAGGGATCCCTGCTGCACGCGCGCCAACACAGACTACAGCCCCAGGGATCCCTGCTGCACGCGCGCCTACACAGATTACAGCCCCAGGGTCCCTGCTGCACGCGCGCCTACACAGACAACAGCCCCAGGGATCCCTGCTGCACGCGCGCCTACACAGACAACAGCCCCAGGGATCCCTGCTGCACGCGCGCCTACACAGACTACAGCCCCAGGGATCCCTGCTGCACGCGCGCCTACACAGACTACAGCCCCAGGGATCCCTTCTGCACGCGCGCCCTTACAGACTACAGCCCCAGGGATCCCTGCCGCACGCGCGTCTACACAGACTACAGCCCCAGGGATCCCTGCCGCACGCGCGCCTACACAGACTACAGCGCCAGGGATCCCTGCCGCACGCGTGCCTACACAGACTACAGCCCTAGGGATCCCTGCCGCACGCGCGCCTACACAGACTACAGCCCCAGGGATCCCTGCTGCACGCGCGCCTACACAGACTACAGCCCCAGGGATCCCTGCTGCACGCGCGCCTACACAGACTACAGCGCCAGGGATCCCTGCTGCACGCCCGCCTACACAGACTACAGCGCCAGGGATCCCTGCTGCACGCGCGCCTACACAGACTACAGCCCCAGGGATCCCTGCTGCACGCGCGCCTACACAGACTACAGCGCCAGGGATCCCTGCTGCACGCGCGCCTACACAGACTACAGCGCCAGGGAGCCCTGCTGCACGCGCGCCTACACAGACTACAGCCCTTGGGATCCCTGCTGCACGCGCGCCTTCACAGACTACTGCCCCAGGGATCCCTGCTGCACGCGCGCCTACACAGACTACAGCGCCAGGGATCCCTGCTGCACGCGCGCCTACACAGACTACAGCCCCAGGGATCCCTGCTGCACGCGCGCCTACACAGACTACAGCCCCAGGGATCCCTGCTGCACGCGCGCCTACACAGACTACAGCCCCAGGGATCCCTGCTGCACGCGCGCCTACACAGACTACAGCCCCAGGGATCCCTGCTGCACGCGCGCCTACACAGACTACAGCCCCAGGGATCCCTGCTGCACGCGCGCCTACACAGACTACAGCCCCAGGGATCCCTGCTGCACGCGCGCCTACACAGACTACAGCCCCAGGGATCCCTGCCGCACGTGCGTCTACACAGACTACAGCCCCAGGGATCCCTGCTGCACGCGCACCTACACAGACTACAGCCCCAGGGATCCCTGCTGCACGCGCGCCTACACAGACTACAGCCCCAGGGATCCCTGCTGCACGCGCGCCTACACAGACTACAGCCCCAGGGATCCCTGCTGCACGCGCGCCTACACAGACTACAGCCCCAGGGATCCCTGCTGCACGCGCGCCTACACAGACTACTGCCCCAGGGATCCCTGCCGCACGCGCGCCTACACAGACTACAGCCCCAGGGATCCCTGCTGCACGCGCGCCTACACAGACTACAGCCCCAGGGATCCCTGCTGCACGCGCGCCTACACAGACTACAGCCCCAGGGATCCCTGCTGCACGCGCGCCTACACAGACTACAGCCCCAGGGATCCCTGCTGCACGCGCACCTACACAGACTACAGCCCCAGGGATCCCTGCTGCACGCGCGCCTACACAGACTACAGCCCCAGGGATCCCTGCTGCACGCGCGCCTACACAGACTACAGCCCCAGGGATCCCTCCTGCACGCGCGCCTACACAGACTACAGCCCCAGGGATCCCTGCTGCACGCGCGCCTACACAGACTACAGCCCCAGGGATCCCTGCTGCACGCGCGCCTACACAGACTACAGCCCCAGGGATCCCTGCTGCACGCGCGCCTACACAGACTACAGCCCCAGGGATCCCTGCTGCACGCGCGCCTACACAGACTACAGCGCCAGGGATCCCTGCTGCACGCGCGCCTACACAGACTACAGCCCCAGGGATCCCTGCTGCACGCGCGCCTACACAGACTACAGCCCCAGGGATCCCTGCTGCACGCGCGCCTACACAGACTACAGCGCCAGGGATCCCTGCTGCACGCGCGCCTACACAGACTACAGCCCCAGGGATCCCTGCTGCACGCGCGCCTACACAGACTACAGCCCCAGGGATCCCTGCTGCACGCGCGCCTACACAGACTACAGCCCCAGGGATCCCTGCTGCACGCACGCCTACACAGACTACAGCGCCAGGGATCCCTGCTGCACGCGCGCCTACACAGACTACAGCCCCAGGGATCCCTGCTGCACGCGCGCCTACACAGACTACAGCCCCAGGGATCCCTGCTGCACGCGCGCCTACACAGACTACAGCCCCAGGGATCCCTGCTGCACGCGCGCCTACACAGACTACAGCCCCAGGGATCCCTGCTGCAAGTGCCTACACAGACTACAGCCCCAGGGATCCCTGCTGCACGCGCGCCTACACAGACTACAGCCCCAGGGATCCCTGCTGCACGCGCGCCTACACAGACTACTGCCCCAGGGATCCCTGCTGCACGCGCGCCTACACAGACTACTGCCCCAGGGATCCCTGCTGCACGCGCACCTACACAGACTACAGCCCCAGGGATCCCTGCTGCACGCGCGCCTACACAGACAACAGCCCTAGGGATCCCTGCTGCACGCGCACCTACACAGACTACAGCCCCAGGGAGCCCTGCTGCACGCGCGCCTACACAGACTACAGCCCCAGGGATCCCTGCGGCACGCGCGCCTACACAGACTACAGCCCCAGGGATCCCTGCTGCACGCGCGCCTACACAGACTACAGCGCCAGGGATCCCTGCTGCACGCGCGCCTACACAGACTACAGCGCCAGGGATCCCTGCTGCACGCGCGCCTACACAGACTACAGCCCCAGGGATCCCTGCTGCACGCGCGCCTACACAGACTACAGCCCCAGGGATCCCTGCTGCACGCGCGCCTACACAGACTACAGCCCCAGGGATCCCTGCTGCACGCGCGCCTACACAGACTACAGCCCCAGGGATCCCTGCTGCACGCGCGCCTACACAGACTACTGCCCCAGGGATCCCTGCTGCACGCGCGCCTACACAGACTACTGCCCCAGGGATCCCTGCTGCACGCGCACCTACACAGACTACAGCCCCAGGGATCCCTGCTGCACGCGCGCCAACACAGACAACAGCCCCAGGGATCCCTGCTGCACGCGCACCTACACAGACTACAGCCCCAGGGAGCCCTGCTGCACGCGCGCCTACACAGACTACAGCCCCAGGGATCCCTGCTGCACGCGCGCCTACACAGACTACAGCCCAGGGATCCCTGCTGCACGCGCGCCTACACAGACTACAGCGCCAGGGATCCCTGCTGCACGCGCGCCTACACAGACTACAGCCCCAGGGATCCCTGCTGCACGCGCGCCTACACAGACTACAGCCCCAGGGATCCCTGCTGCACGCGCGCCTACACAGACTACAGCCCCAGGGATCCCTGCTGCACGCGCGTCTACACAGACTACAGCCCCAGGGAGCCCTGCTGCACGCGCGCCTACACAGACTACAGCCCCAGGGATCCCTGCTGCACGCGCGCCTACACAGACTACAGCCCCAGGGATCCCTGCTGCACGCGCGCCTACACAGACTACAGCGCCAGGGATCCCTGCTGCACGCGCGCCTACACAGACTACAGCCCCAGGGATCCCTGCTGCACGCGCGCCTACACAGACTACAGCCCCAGGGATCCCTGCTGCACGCGCGCCTACACAGACTACAGCCCCAGGGATCCCTGCTGCACGCGCGCCTACACAGACTACAGCCCCAGGGATCCCTGCTGCACGCGCGCCTACACAGACTACTGCCCCAGGGATCCCTGCTGCACGCGCGCCTACACAGACTACAGCCCTAGGGATCCCTGCTGCACGCGCGCCCTTACAGACTACAGCCCCAGGGATCCCTGCTGCATGCGCGCCTACACAGACTACAGCCCCAGGGATCCCTGCTGCACGCGCGCCTACACAGACTACAGCCCCAGGGATCCCTGCTGCACGCGCGCCTACACAGACTACAGCCCCAGGGATCCCTGCTGCACGCGCGCCTACACAGACTACAGCGCCAGGGATCCCTGCTGCACGCCCGCCTACACAGACTACAGCGCCATGGATCCCTGCTGCACGCGCGCCTACACAGACTACAGCCCCAGGGATCCCTGCAGCACGCGCGCCTACACAGACTACAGCGCCAGGGATCCCTGCTGCACGCGCGCCTACACAGACTACAGCCCCAGGGATCCCTGCTGCACGCGCGCCTACACAGACTACAGCGCCAGGGATCCCTGCTGCACGCGCGCCTACACAGACTACAGCCCCAGGGATCCCTGCTGCACGCGCGCCTACACAGACTACAGCCCCAGGGATCCCTGCTGCACGCGCGCCTACACAGACTACAGCCCCAGGGATCCCTGCTGCACGCGCGCCTACACAGACTACAGCCCCAGGGATCCCTGCTGCACGCGCGCCTACACAGACTACAGCCCCAGGGATCCCTGCTGCAAGCGCCTACACAGACTACAGCCCCAGGGATCCCTGCTGCACGCGCGCCTACACAGACTACAGCCCCAGGGATCCCTGCTGCACGCGCGCCTACACAGACTACTGCCCCAGGGATCCCTGCTGCACGCGCGCCTACACAGACTACTGCCCCAGGGATCCCTGCTGCACGCGCACCTACACAGACTACAGCCCCAGGGATCCCTGCTGCACGCGCGCCTACACAGACAACAGCCCCAGGGATCCCTGCTGCACGTGCACCTACACAGACTACAGCCCCAGGGAGCCCTGCTGCACGCGCGCCTACACAGACTACAGCCCCAGGGATCCCTGCTGCACGCGCGCCTACACAGACTACAGCCCCAGGGATCCCTGCTGCACGCGCGCCTACACAGACTACAGCGCCAGGGATCCCTGCTGCACGCGCGCCTACACAGACTACAGCCCCAGGGATCCCTGCTGCATGCGCGCCTACACAGA
This sequence comes from Ascaphus truei, assembly GCF_040206685.1. NCBI lineage: Eukaryota > Metazoa > Chordata > Amphibia > Anura > Ascaphidae > Ascaphus > Ascaphus truei. The sequence continues at coordinate 63,430,213 of NC_134488.1, read as the reverse complement.
CTACAGCCCCAGGGATCCCTGCTGCACGCGCGCCTACACAGACTACAGCCCCAGGGATCCCTGCTGCACGCGCGCCTACACAGACTACAGCCCCAGGGATCCCTGCTGCACGCGCGCCTACACAGACTACAGCCCCAGGGATCCCTGCTGCACGCGCGCCTACACAGACTACTGCCCCAGGGATCCCTGCTGCACGCGCGCCTACACAGACTACTGCCCCAGGGATCCCTGCTGCACGCGCACCTACACAGACTACAGCCCCAGGGATCCCTGCTGCACGCGCGCCTACACAGACAACAGCCCCAGGGATCCCTGCTGCACGCGCGCCTACACAGACTACAGCCCCAGGGATCCCTGCTGCACGCGCGCCTACACAGACTATTGCCCCAGGGATCCCTGCTGCACGCGCGCCTACACAGACTACTGCCCCAGGGATCCCTGCTGCACGCGCACCTACACAGACTACAGCCCCAGGGATCCCTGCTGCACGCGCGCCTACACAGACTACAGCCCCAGGGATCCCTGCTGCACGCGCGCCTACACAGACTACTGCCCCAGGGATCCCTGCTGCACGCGCGCCTACACAGACTACAGCCCCAGGGAGCCCTGCTGCACGCGCGCCTACACAGACTACAGCCCCAGGGATCCCTGCTGCACGCGCGCCTACACAGACTACAGCCCCAGGGATCCCTGCTGCACGCGCGCCTACACAGACTACAGCCCCAGGGATCCCTGCTGCACGCGCGCCTACACAGACTACAGCCCCAGGGATCCCTGCTGCACGCGCGCCTACACAGACTACAGCCCCAGGGATCCCTGCTGCACGCGCGCCTACACAGACTACTGCCCCAGGGATCCCTGCTGCACGCGCGCCTACACAGACTACAGCCCTAGGGATCCCTGCTGCACGCGCGCCCTTACAGACTACAGCCCCAGGGATCCCTGCTGCATGCGCGCCTACACAGACTACAGCCCCAGGGATCCCTGCTGCACGCGCGCCTACACAGACTACAGCCCCAGGGATCCCTGCCGCACGCGCATCTACACAGACTACAGCCCCAGGGATCCCTGCCGCACGCGCGCCTACACAGACTACAGCGCCAGGGATCCCTGCCGCACGCGCGCCTACACAGACTACAGCCCCAGGGATCCCTGCCGCACGCGCGCCTACACAGACTACAGCCCCAGGGATCCCTGCTGCACGCGCGCCTACACAGACTACAGCCCCAGGGATCCCTGCTGCACGCGCGCCTACACAGACTACAGCGCCAGGGATCCCTGCTGCACGCTGCCTACACAGACTACAGCGCCATGGATCCCTGCTGCACGCGCGCCTACACAGACTACAGCCCCAGGGATCCCTGCTGCACGCGCGCCTACACAGACTACAGCGCCAGGGATCCCTGCTGCACGCGCGCCTACACAGACTACAGCGCCAGGGAGCCCTGCTGCACGCGCGCCTACACAGACTACAGCCCTAGGGATCCCTGCTGCACGCGCGCCTACACAGACTACTGCCCCAGGGATCCCTGCTGCACGCGCGCCTACACAGACTACAGCGCCAGGGATCCCTGCTGCACGCGCGCCTACACAGACTACAGCCCCAGGGATCCCTGCTGCACGCGCGCCTACACAGACTACAGCCCCAGGGATCCCTGCTGCACGCGCGCCTACACAGACTACAGCCCCAGGGATCCCTGCTGCACGCGCGCCTACACAGACTACAGCCCCAGGGATCCCTGCTGCACGCGCGCCTACACAGACTACAGCCCCAGGGATCCCTGCTGCACGCGCGCCTACACAGACTACAGCCCCAGGGATCCCTGCTGCACGCGCGCCTACACAGACTACTGCCCCAGGGATCCCTGCTGCACGCGCGCCTACACAGACTACAGCCCCAGGGATCCCTGCTGCACGCGCGCCCTTACAGACTACAGCCCCAGGGAGCCCTGCTGCACGCGCGCCTACACAGACTACAGCCCCAGGGATCCCTGCTGCACGCGCGCCTACACAGACTACAGCGCCAGGGATCCCTGCTGCACGCGCGCCTACACAGACTACAGCCCCAGGGATCCCTGCTGCACGCGCGCCTACACAGACTACAGCGCCAGGGATCCCTGCTGCACGCGCGCCTACACAGACTACAGCGCCAGGGATCCCTGCCGCACGCGCGCCTACACAGACTACAGCCCCAGGGATCCCTGCTGCACGCGCGCCTACACAGACTACAGCGCCAGGGATCCCTGCTGCACGCGCACCTACACAGACTACAGCCCCAGGGATCCATGCTGCACGCGCGCCTACACAGACTACAGCCCCAGGGATCCCTGCTGCACGCGCGCCTACACAGACTACAGCGCCAGGGATCCCTGCTGCACGCGCGCCTACACAGACTACAGCCCCAGGGATCCCTGCTGTACGCGCGCCTACACAGACTACAGCCCCAGGGATCCCTGCTGCACGCGCGCCTACACAGACTACAGCCCCAGGGATCCCTGCTGCACGCGCGCCTACACAGACTACAGCCCCAGGGATCCCTGCTGCACGCGCGCCTACACAGACTACAGCCCCAGGGATCCCTGCTGCACGCGCGCCTACACAGACTACAGCCCCAGGGATCCCTGCTGCACGCACGCCTACACAGACTACAGCCCCAGGGATCCCTGCTGCACGCGCGCCTACACAGACTACAGCCCCAGGGATCCCTGCTGCACGCGCGCCTACACAGACTACTGCCCCAGGGATCCCTGCTGCACGCGCGCCTACACAGACTACTGCCCCAGGGATCCCTGCTGCACGTGCACCTACACAGACTACAGCCCCAGGGATCCCTGCTGCACGCGCGCCTACACAGACAACAGCCCCAGGGATCCCTGCTGCACGCGCACCTACACAGACAACAGCCCCAGGGATCCCTGCTGCACGCGCACCTACACAGACAACAGCCCCAGGGATCCCTACTGCACGCGCACCTACACAGACAACAGCCCCAGGGATCCCTGCTGCACGCGCGCCTACACAGACTACAGCCCCAGGGATCCCTGCTGCACACGCATCTACACAGACTACAGCCCCAGGGATCCCTGCTGCACGCGCACCTACACAGACAACAGCCCCAGGGATCCCTGCTGCACGCGCGCCTACACAGACTACAGCCCCAGGGATCCCTGCTGCACGCGCGCCTACACAGACTACAGCCCCAGGGATCCCTGCTGCACGCGCGCCTACACAGACTACAGCCCCAGGGATCCCTGCTGCACGCGCGCCTACACAGACTACTGCCCCAGGGATCCCTGCTGCACGCGCGCCTACACAGACTACAGCGCCAGGGATCCCTGCTGCACGCGCGCCTACACAGACTACAGCCCCAGGGATCCCTGCTGCACGCGCGCCTACACAGACTACAGCGCCAGGGATCCCTGCTGCACGCGCGTCTACACAGACTACAGCCCCAGGGATCCCTGCTGCACGCGCGCCTACACAGACTACAGCGCCAGGGATCCCTGCTGCACGCGCGCCTACACAGACTACAGCCCCAGGGATCCCTGCTGCACGCGCGCCTACACAGACTACAGCCCCAGGGATCCCTGCTGCACGCGCGCCTACACAGACTACAGCCCCAGGGATCCCTGCTGCATGCGCGCCTACACAGACTACAGCCCCAGGGATCCCTGCTGCACGCGCGCCTACACAGACTACAGCCCCAGGGATCCCTGCTGCATGCGCACCTGCACAGACTACAGCCCCAGGGATCCCTGCTGCACGCGCGCCTACACAGACTACAGCGCCAGGGATCCCTGCTGCACGCGCGCCTACACAGACTACAGCCCCAGGGATCCCTGCTGCACGCACGCATACACAGACTACAGCCCCAGGGATCCCTGCTGCACGCGCGCCTACACAGACTACAGCCCCAGGGATCCCTGCTGCACGCGCGCCTACACAGACTACAGCCCCAGGGATCCCTGCTGCATGCGCACCTGCACAGACTACAGCCCCAGGGATCCCTGCTGCACGCGCGCCTACACAGACTACAGCGCCAGGGATCCCTGCTGCACGCGCGCCTACACAGACTACAGCCCCAGGGATCCCTGCTGCACGCACGCCTACACAGACTACAGCCCCAGGGATCCCTGCTGCACGCGCGCCTACACAGACTACAGCCCCAGGGATCCCTGCTTTACGCGCGCCTACACAGACTACAGCCCCAGGGATCCCTGCTGCACGCGCGCCTACACAGACTACAGCGCCAGGGATCCCTGCTGCACGCCCGCCTACACAGACTACAGCGCCATGGATCCCTGCTGCACGCGCGCCTACACAGACTACAGCCCCAGGGATCCCTGCTGCACGCGCGCCTACACAGACTACAGCGCCAGGGATCCCTGCTGCACGCGCGCCTACACAGACTACAGCCCCAGGGATCCCTGCTGCACGCGCGCCTACACAGACTACAGCCCCAGGGATCCCTGCTGCACGCGCGCCTACACAGACTACAGCCCCAGGGATCCCTGCTGCACGCGCGCCTACACAGACTACAGCCCCAGGGATCCCTGCTGCACGCGCGCCTACACAGACTACAGCCCCAGGGATCCCTGCTGCACGCACGCCTACACAGACTACAGCCCCAGGGATCCCTGCTGCACGCGCGCCTACACAGACTACAGCCCCAGGGATCCCTGCTGCACGCGCGCCTACACAGACTACTGCCCCAGGGATCCCTGCTGCACGCGCGCCTACACAGACTACTGCCCCAGGGATCCCTGCTGCACGTGCACCTACACAGACTACAGCCCCAGGGATCCCTGCTGCACGCGCGCCTACACAGACAACAGCCCCAGGGATCCCTGCTGCACGCGCACCTACACAGACAACAGCCCCAGGGATCCCTGCTGCACGCGCACCTACACAGACAACAGCCCCAGGGATCCCTACTGCACGCGCACCTACACAGACAACAGCCCCAGGGATCCCTGCTGCACGCGCGCCTACACAGACTACAGCCCCAGGGATCCCTGCTGCACACGCATCTACACAGACTACAGCCCCAGGGATCCCTGCTGCACGCGCACCTACACAGACAACAGCCCCAGGGATCCCTGCTGCACGCGCGCCTACACAGACTACAGCCCCAGGGATCCCTGCTGCACGCGCGCCTACACAGACTACAGCCCCAGGGATCCCTGCTGCACGCGCGCCTACACAGACTACAGCCCCAGGGATCCCTGCTGCACGCGCGCCTACACAGACTACTGCCCCAGGGATCCCTGCTGCACGCGCGCCTACACAGACTACAGCGCCAGGGATCCCTGCTGCACGCGCGCCTACACAGACTACAGCCCCAGGGATCCCTGCTGCACGCGCGCCTACACAGACTACAGCGCCAGGGATCCCTGCTGCACGCGCGTCTACACAGACTACAGCCCCAGGGATCCCTGCTGCACGCGCGCCTACACAGACTACAGCGCCAGGGATCCCTGCTGCACGCGCGCCTACACAGACTACAGCCCCAGGGATCCCTGCTGCACGCGCGCCTACACAGACTACAGCCCCAGGGATCCCTGCTGCACGCGCGCCTACACAGACTACAGCCCCAGGGATCCCTGCTGCATGCGCGCCTACACAGACTACAGCCCCAGGGATCCCTGCTGCACGCGCGCCTACACAGACTACAGCCCCAGGGATCCCTGCTGCATGCGCACCTGCACAGACTACAGCCCCAGGGATCCCTGCTGCACGCGCGCCTACACAGACTACAGCGCCAGGGATCCCTGCTGCACGCGCGCCTACACAGACTACAGCCCCAGGGATCCCTGCTGCACGCACGCATACACAGACTACAGCCCCAGGGATCCCTGCTGCACGCGCGCCTACACAGACTACAGCCCCAGGGATCCCTGCTGCACGCGCGCCTACACAGACTACAGCCCCAGGGATCCCTGCTGCATGCGCACCTGCACAGACTACAGCCCCAGGGATCCCTGCTGCACGCGCGCCTACACAGACTACAGCGCCAGGGATCCCTGCTGCACGCGCGCCTACACAGACTACAGCCCCAGGGATCCCTGCTGCACGCACGCCTACACAGACTACAGCCCCAGGGATCCCTGCTGCACGCGCGCCTACACAGACTACAGCCCCAGGGATCCCTGCTTTACGCGCGCCTACACAGACTACAGCCCCAGGGATCCCTGCTGCACGCGCGCCTACACAGACTACAGCGCCAGGGATCCCTGCTGCACGCCCGCCTACACAGACTACAGCGCCATGGATCCCTGCTGCACGCGCGCCTACACAGACTACAGCCCCAGGGATCCCTGCTGCACGCGCGCCTACACAGACTACAGCGCCAGGGATCCCTGCTGCACGCGCGCCTACACAGACTACAGCCCCAGGGATCCCTGCTGCACGCGCGCCTACACAGACTACAGCCCCAGGGATCCCTGCTGCACGCGCGCCTACACAGACTACAGCCCCAGGGATCCCTGCTGCACGCGCACCTACACAGACTACAGCCCCAGGGATCCCTGCTGCACGCGCGCCTACACAGACTACAGCCCCAGGGATCCCTGCTGCACGCGCGCCTACACAGACTACAGCCCCAGGGATCCCTGCTGCACGCGCGCCTACACAGACTACTGCCCCAGGGATCCCTCCTGCACGCGCGCCTACACAGACTACAGCCCCAGGGATCCCTGCTGCACGCGCGCCCTTACAGACTACAGCCCCAGGGATCCCTGCTGCACGCGCGCCTACACAGACTACAGCCCCAGGGATCCCTGCTGCACGCGCGCCTACACAGACTACAGCGCCAGGGATCCCTGCTGCACGCGCGCCTACACAGACTACAGCCCCAGGGATCCCTGCTGCACGCGCGCCTACACAGACTACAGCGCCAGGGATCCCTGCTGCACGCGCGCCTACACAGACTACAGCGCCAGGGATCCCTGCCGCACGCGCGCCTACACAGACTACAGCCCCAGGGATCCCTGCTGCACGCGCGCCTACACAGACTACAGCGCCAGGGATCCCTGCTGCACGCGCACCTACACAGACTACAGCCCCAGGGATCCATGCTGCACGCGCGCCTACACAGACTACAGCCCCAGGGATCCCTGCTGCACGCGCGCCTACACAGACTACAGCCCCAGGGATCCCTGCTGCACGCGCGCCTACACAGACTACAGCCCCAGGGATCCCTGCTGCACGCGCGCCTACACAGACTACAGCCCCAGGGATCCCTGCTGCACGCGCGCCTACACAGACTACTGCCCCAGGGATCCCTGCTGCACGCGCGCCTACACAGACTACAGCCCCAGGGATCCCTGCTGCACGCGCGCCTACACAGATTACAGCCCCAGGGTCCCTGCTGCACGCGCGCCTACACAGACAACAGCCCCAGGGATCCCTGCTGCACGCGCGCCTACACAGACAACAGCCCCAGGGATCCCTGCTGCACGCGCGCCTACACAGACTACAGCCCCAGGGATCCCTGCTGCACGCGCGCCTACACAGACTACAGCCCCAGGGATCCCTTCTGCACGCGCGCCCTTACAGACTACAGCCCCAGGGATCCCTGCTGCACGCGCGCCTACACAGACTACAGCCCCAGGGATCCCTGCCGCACGCGCGTCTACACAGACTACAGCCCCAGGGATCCCTGCCGCACGCGCGCCTACACAGACTACAGCGCCAGGGATCCCTGCCGCACGCGTGCCTACACAGACTACAGCCCTAGGGATCCCTGCCGCACGCGCGCCTACACAGACTACAGCCCCAGGGATCCCTGCTGCACGCGCGCCTACACAGACTACAGCCCCAGGGATCCCTGCTGCACGCGCGCCTACACAGACTACAGCGCCAGGGATCCCTGCTGCACGCCCGCCTACACAGACTACAGCGCCAGGGATCCCTGCTGCACGCGCGCCTACACAGACTACAGCCCCAGGGATCCCTGCTGCACGCGCGCCTACACAGACTACAGCGCCAGGGATCCCTGCTGCACGCGCGCCTACACAGACTACAGCGCCAGGGAGCCCTGCTGCACGCGCGCCTACACAGACTACAGCCCTTGGGATCCCTGCTGCACGCGCGCCTTCACAGACTACTGCCCCAGGGATCCCTGCTGCACGCGCGCCTACACAGACTACAGCGCCAGGGATCCCTGCTGCACGCGCGCCTACACAGACTACAGCCCCAGGGATCCCTGCTGCACGCGCGCCTACACAGACTACAGCCCCAGGGATCCCTGCTGCACGCGCGCCTACACAGACTACAGCCCCAGGGATCCCTGCTGCACGCGCGCCTACACAGACTACAGCCCCAGGGATCCCTGCTGCACGCGCGCCTACACAGACTACAGCCCCAGGGATCCCTGCTGCACGCGCGCCTACACAGACTACAGCCCCAGGGATCCCTGCTGCACGCGCGCCTACACAGACTACAGCCCCAGGGATCCCTGCCGCACGTGCGTCTACACAGACTACAGCCCCAGGGATCCCTGCTGCACGCGCACCTACACAGACTACAGCCCCAGGGATCCCTGCTGCACGCGCGCCTACACAGACTACAGCCCCAGGGATCCCTGCTGCACGCGCGCCTACACAGACTACAGCCCCAGGGATCCCTGCTGCACGCGCGCCTACACAGACTACAGCCCCAGGGATCCCTGCTGCACGCGCGCCTACACAGACTACTGCCCCAGGGATCCCTGCTGCACGCGCGCCTACACAGACTACAGCGCCAGGGATCCCTGCCGCACGCGCGCCTACACAGACTACAGCCCCAGGGATCCCTGCTGCACGCGCGCCTACACAGACTACAGCCCCAGGGATCCCTGCTGCACGCGCGCCTACACAGACTACAGCCCCAGGGATCCCTGCTGCACGCGCGCCTACACAGACTACAGCCCCAGGGATCCCTGCTGCACGCGCACCTACACAGACTACAGCCCCAGGGATCCCTGCTGCACGCGCGCCTACACAGACTACAGCCCCAGGGATCCCTGCTGCACGCGCGCCTACACAGACTACAGCCCCAGGGATCCCTCCTGCACGCGCGCCTACACAGACTACAGCCCCAGGGATCCCTGCTGCACGCGCGCCTACACAGACTACAGCCCCAGGGATCCCTGCTGCACGCGCGCCTACACAGACTACAGCCCCAGGGATCCCTGCTGCACGCGCGCCTACACAGACTACAGCCCCAGGGATCCCTGCTGCACGCGCGCCTACACAGACTACAGCGCCAGGGATCCCTGCTGCACGCGCGCCTACACAGACTACAGCCCCAGGGATCCCTGCTGCACGCGCGCCTACACAGACTACAGCCCCAGGGATCCCTGCTGCACGCGCGCCTACACAGACTACAGCGCCAGGGATCCCTGCTGCACGCGCGCCTACACAGACTACAGCCCCAGGGATCCCTGCTGCACGCGCGCCTACACAGACTACAGCCCCAGGGATCCCTGCTGCACGCGCGCCTACACAGACTACAGCCCCAGGGATCCCTGCTGCACGCACGCCTACACAGACTACAGCGCCAGGGATCCCTGCTGCACGCGCGCCTACACAGACTACAGCCCCAGGGATCCCTGCTGCACGCGCGCCTACACAGACTACAGCCCCAGGGATCCCTGCTGCACGCGCGCCTACACAGACTACAGCCCCAGGGATCCCTGCTGCACGCGCGCCTACACAGACTACAGCGCCAGGGATCCCTGCTGCACGCGCGCCTACACAGACTACAGCCCCAGGGATCCCTGCTGCACGCGCGCCTACACAGACTACAGCCCCAGGGATCCCTGCTGCACGCGCGCCTACACAGACTACAGCGCCAGGGATCCCTGCTGCACGCGCGCCTACACAGACTACAGCCCCAGGGATCCCTGCTGCACGCGCGCCTACACAGACTACAGCCCCAGGGATCCCTGCTGCACGCGCGCCTACACAGACTACAGCCCCAGGGATCCCTGCTGCACGCACGCCTACACAGACTACAGCGCCAGGGATCCCTGCTGCACGCGCGCCTACACAGACTACAGCCCCAGGGATCCCTGCTGCACGCGCGCCTACACAGACTACAGCCCCAGGGATCCCTGCTGCACGCGCGCCTACACAGACTACAGCCCCAGGGATCCCTGCTGCACGCGCGCCTACACAGACTACAGCCCCAGGGATCCCTGCTGCAAGTGCCTACACAGACTACAGCCCCAGGGATCCCTGCTGCACGCGCGCCTACACAGACTACAGCCCCAGGGATCCCTGCTGCACGCGCGCCTACACAGACTACTGCCCCAGGGATCCCTGCTGCACGCGCGCCTACACAGACTACTGCCCCAGGGATCCCTGCTGCACGCGCACCTACACAGACTACAGCCCCAGGGATCCCTGCTGCACGCGCGCCTACACAGACAACAGCCCTAGGGATCCCTGCTGCACGCGCACCTACACAGACTACAGCCCCAGGGAGCCCTGCTGCACGCGCGCCTACACAGACTACAGCCCCAGGGATCCCTGCGGCACGCGCGCCTACACAGACTACAGCCCCAGGGATCCCTGCTGCACGCGCGCCTACACAGACTACAGCGCCAGGGATCCCTGCTGCACGCGCGCCTACACAGACTACAGCGCCAGGGATCCCTGCTGCACGCGCGCCTACACAGACTACAGCCCCAGGGATCCCTGCTGCACGCGCGCCTACACAGACTACAGCCCCAGGGATCCCTGCTGCACGCGCGCCTACACAGACTACAGCCCCAGGGATCCCTGCTGCACGCGCGCCTACACAGACTACAGCCCCAGGGATCCCTGCTGCACGCGCGCCTACACAGACTACTGCCCCAGGGATCCCTGCTGCACGCGCGCCTACACAGACTACTGCCCCAGGGATCCCTGCTGCACGCGCACCTACACAGACTACAGCCCCAGGGATCCCTGCTGCACGCGCGCCAACACAGACAACAGCCCTAGGGATCCCTGCTGCACGCGCACCTACACAGACTACAGCCCCAGGGAGCCCTGCTGCACGCGCGCCTACACAGACTACAGCCCCAGGGATCCCTGCTGCACGCGCGCCTACACAGACTACAGCCCAGGGATCCCTGCTGCACGCGCGCCTACACAGACTACAGCGCCAGGGATCCCTGCTGCACGCGCGCCTACACAGACTACAGCCCCAGGGATCCCTGCTGCACGCGCGCCTACACAGACTACAGCCCCAGGGATCCCTGCTGCACGCGCGCCTACACAGACTACAGCCCCAGGGATCCCTGCTGCACGCGCGTCTACACAGACTACAGCCCCAGGGAGCCCTGCTGCACGCGCGCCTACACAGACTACAGCCCCAGGGATCCCTGCTGCACGCGCGCCTACACAGACTACAGCCCCAGGGATCCCTGCTGCACGCGCGCCTACACAGACTACAGCGCCAGGGATCCCTGCTGCACGCGCGCCTACACAGACTACAGCCCCAGGGATCCCTGCTGCACGCGCGCCTACACAGACTACAGCCCCAGGGATCCCTGCTGCACGCGCGCCTACACAGACTACAGCCCCAGGGATCCCTGCTGCACGCGCGCCTACACAGACTACAGCCCCAGGGATCCCTGCTGCACGCGCGCCTACACAGACTACTGCCCCAGGGATCCCTGCTGCACGCGCGCCTACACAGACTACAGCCCTAGGGATCCCTGCTGCACGCGCGCCCTTACAGACTACAGCCCCAGGGATCCCTGCTGCATGCGCGCCTACACAGACTACAGCCCCAGGGATCCCTGCTGCACGCGCGCCTACACAGACTACAGCCCCAGGGATCCCTGCTGCACGCGCGCCTACACAGACTACAGCCCCAGGGATCCCTGCTGCACGCGCGCCTACACAGACTACAGCGCCAGGGATCCCTGCTGCACGCCCGCCTACACAGACTACAGCGCCATGGATCCCTGCTGCACGCGCGCCTACACAGACTACAGCCCCAGGGATCCCTGCAGCACGCGCGCCTACACAGACTACAGCGCCAGGGATCCCTGCTGCACGCGCGCCTACACAGACTACAGCCCCAGGGATCCCTGCTGCACGCGCGCCTACACAGACTACAGCGCCAGGGATCCCTGCTGCACGCGCGCCTACACAGACTACAGCCCCAGGGATCCCTGCTGCACGCGCGCCTACACAGACTACAGCCCCAGGGATCCCTGCTGCACGCGCGCCTACACAGACTACAGCCCCAGGGATCCCTGCTGCACGCGCGCCTACACAGACTACAGCCCCAGGGATCCCTGCTGCACGCGCGCCTACACAGACTACAGCCCCAGGGATCCCTGCTGCAAGCGCCTACACAGACTACAGCCCCAGGGATCCCTGCTGCACGCGCGCCTACACAGACTACAGCCCCAGGGATCCCTGCTGCACGCGCGCCTACACAGACTACTGCCCCAGGGATCCCTGCTGCACGCGCGCCTACACAGACTACTGCCCCAGGGATCCCTGCTGCACGCGCACCTACACAGACTACAGCCCCAGGGATCCCTGCTGCACGCGCGCCTACACAGACAACAGCCCCAGGGATCCCTGCTGCACGTGCACCTACACAGACTACAGCCCCAGGGAGCCCTGCTGCACGCGCGCCTACACAGACTACAGCCCAAGGGATCCCTGCTGCACGCGCGCCTACACAGACTACAGCCCCAGGGATCCCTGCTGCACGCGCGCCTACACAGACTACAGCGCCAGGGATCCCTGCTGCACGCGCGCCTACACAGACTACAGCCCCAGGGATCCCTGCTGCATGCGCGCCTACACAGACTACAGCCCCAGGGATCCCTGCTGCACGCGCGCCTACACAGACTACAGCCCCAGGGATCCCTGCTGCACGCGCGCCTACACAGACTACAGCCCCAGGGATCCCTGCTGCACGCGCGCCTACACAGACTACAGCCCCAGGGATCCCTGCTGCACGCGCGCCTACACAGACTACTGCCCCAGGGATCCCTGCTGCACGCGCGCCTACACAGACTACTGCCCCAGGGATCCCTGCTGCACGCGCACCTACACAGACTACAGCCCCAGGGATCCCTGCTGCACGCGCGCCTACACAGACAACAGCCCCAGGGATCCCTGCTGCACGCGCGCCTACACAGACTACAGCCCCAGGGATCCCTGCTGCACGCGCGCCTACACAGACTACTGCCCCAGGGATCCCTGCTGCACGCGCGCCTACACAGACTACTGCCCCAGGGATCCCTGCTGCACGCGCACCTACACAGACTACAGCCCCAGGGATCCCTGCTGCACGCGCGCCTACACAGACTACAGCCCCAGGGATCCCTGCTGCACGCGCGCCTACACAGACTACTGCCCCAGGGATCCCTGCTGCACGCGCGCCTACACAGACTACAGCCCCAGGGAGCCCTGCTGCACGCGCGCCTACACAGACTACAGCCCCAGGGATCCCTGCTGCACGCGCGCCTACACAGACTACAGCCCCAGGGATCCCTGCTGCACGCGCGCCTACACAGACTACAGCCCCAGGGATCCCTGCTGCACGCGCGCCTACACAGACTACAGCCCCAGGGATCCCTGCTGCACGCGCGCCTACACAGACTACAGCCCCAGGGATCCCTGCTGCACGCGCGCCTACACAGACTACTGCCCCAGGGATCCCTGCTGCACGCGCGCCTACACAGACTACAGCCCTAGGGATCCCTGCTGCACGCGCGCCCTTACAGACTACAGCCCCAGGGATCCCTGCTGCATGCGCGCCTACACAGACTACAGCCCCAGGGATCCCTGCTGCACGCGCGCCTACACAGACTACAGCCCCAGGGATCCCTGCCGCACGCGCATCTACACAGACTACAGCCCCAGGGATCCCTGCCGCACGCGCGCCTACACAGACTACAGCGCCAGGGATCCCTGCCGCACGCGCGCCTACACAGACTACAGCCCCAGGGATCCCTGCCGCACGCGCGCCTACACAGACTACAGCCCCAGGGATCCCTGCTGCACGCGCGCCTACACAGACTACAGCCCCAGGGATCCCTGCTGCACGCGCGCCTACACAGACTACAGCGCCAGGGATCCCTGCTGCACGCTGCCTACACAGACTACAGCGCCATGGATCCCTGCTGCACGCGCGCCTACACAGACTACAGCCCCAGGGATCCCTGCTGCACGCGCGCCTACACAGACTACAGCGCCAGGGATCCCTGCTGCACGCGCGCCTACACAGACTACAGCGCCAGGGAGCCCTGCTGCACGCGCGCCTACACAGACTACAGCCCTAGGGATCCCTGCTGCACGCGCGCCTACACAGACTACTGCCCCAGGGATCCCTGCTGCACGCGCGCCTACACAGACTACAGCGCCAGGGATCCCTGCTGCACGCGCGCCTACACAGACTACAGCCCCAGGGATCCCTGCTGCACGCGCGCCTACACAGACTACAGCCCCAGGGATCCCTGCTGCACGCGCGCCTACACAGACTACAGCCCCAGGGATCCCTGCTGCACGCGCGCCTACACAGACTACAGCCCCAGGGATCCCTGCTGCACGCGCGCCTACACAGACTACAGCCCCAGGGATCCCTGCTGCACGCGCGCCTACACAGACTACAGCCCCAGGGATCCCTGCTGCACGCGCGCCTACACAGACTACTGCCCCAGGGATCCCTGCTGCACGCGCGCCTACACAGACTACAGCCCCAGGGATCCCTGCTGCACGCGCGCCCTTACAGACTACAGCCCCAGGGAGCCCTGCTGCACGCGCGCCTACACAGACTACAGCCCCAGGGATCCCTGCTGCACGCGCGCCTACACAGACTACAGCGCCAGGGATCCCTGCTGCACGCGCGCCTACACAGACTACAGCCCCAGGGATCCCTGCTGCACGCGCGCCTACACAGACTACAGCGCCAGGGATCCCTGCCGCACGCGCGCCTACACAGACTACAGCCCCAGGGATCCCTGCTGCACGCGCGCCTACACAGACTACAGCGCCAGGGATCCCTGCTGCACGCGCACCTACACAGACTACAGCCCCAGGGATCCATGCTGCACGCGCGCCTACACAGACTACAGCCCCAGGGATCCCTGCTGCACGCGCGCCTACACAGACTACAGCGCCAGGGATCCCTGCTGCACGCGCGCCTACACAGACTACAGCCCCAGGGATCCCTGCTGTACGCGCGCCTACACAGACTACAGCCCCAGGGATCCCTGCTGCACGCGCGCCTACACAGACTACAGCCCCAGGGATCCCTGCTGCACGCGCGCCTACACAGACTACAGCCCCAGGGATCCCTGCTGCACGCGCGCCTACACAGACTACAGCCCCAGGGATCCCTGCTGCACGCGCGCCTACACAGACTACAGCCCCAGGGATCCCTGCTGCACGCACGCCTACACAGACTACAGCCCCAGGGATCCCTGCTGCACGCGCGCCTACACAGACTACAGCCCCAGGGATCCCTGCTGCACGCGCGCCTACACAGACTACTGCCCCAGGGATCCCTGCTGCACGCGCGCCTACACAGACTACTGCCCCAGGGATCCCTGCTGCACGTGCACCTACACAGACTACAGCCCCAGGGATCCCTGCTGCACGCGCGCCTACACAGACAACAGCCCCAGGGATCCCTGCTGCACGCGCACCTACACAGACAACAGCCCCAGGGATCCCTGCTGCACGCGCACCTACACAGACAACAGCCCCAGGGATCCCTACTGCACGCGCACCTACACAGACAACAGCCCCAGGGATCCCTGCTGCACGCGCGCCTACACAGACTACAGCCCCAGGGATCCCTGCTGCACACGCATCTACACAGACTACAGCCCCAGGGATCCCTGCTGCACGCGCACCTACACAGACAACAGCCCCAGGGATCCCTGCTGCACGCGCGCCTACACAGACTACAGCCCCAGGGATCCCTGCTGCACGCGCGCCTACACAGACTACAGCCCCAGGGATCCCTGCTGCACGCGCGCCTACACAGACTACAGCCCCAGGGATCCCTGCTGCACGCGCGCCTACACAGACTACTGCCCCAGGGATCCCTGCTGCACGCGCGCCTACACAGACTACAGCGCCAGGGATCCCTGCTGCACGCGCGCCTACACAGACTACAGCCCCAGGGATCCCTGCTGCACGCGCGCCTACACAGACTACAGCGCCAGGGATCCCTGCTGCACGCGCGTCTACACAGACTACAGCCCCAGGGATCCCTGCTGCACGCGCGCCTACACAGACTACAGCGCCAGGGATCCCTGCTGCACGCGCGCCTACACAGACTACAGCCCCAGGGATCCCTGCTGCACGCGCGCCTACACAGACTACAGCCCCAGGGATCCCTGCTGCACGCGCGCCTACACAGACTACAGCCCCAGGGATCCCTGCTGCATGCGCGCCTACACAGACTACAGCCCCAGGGATCCCTGCTGCACGCGCGCCTACACAGACTACAGCCCCAGGGATCCCTGCTGCATGCGCACCTGCACAGACTACAGCCCCAGGGATCCCTGCTGCACGCGCGCCTACACAGACTACAGCGCCAGGGATCCCTGCTGCACGCGCGCCTACACAGACTACAGCCCCAGGGATCCCTGCTGCACGCACGCATACACAGACTACAGCCCCAGGGATCCCTGCTGCACGCGCGCCTACACAGACTACAGCCCCAGGGATCCCTGCTGCACGCGCGCCTACACAGACTACAGCCCCAGGGATCCCTGCTGCATGCGCACCTGCACAGACTACAGCCCCAGGGATCCCTGCTGCACGCGCGCCTACACAGACTACAGCGCCAGGGATCCCTGCTGCACGCGCGCCTACACAGACTACAGCCCCAGGGATCCCTGCTGCACGCACGCCTACACAGACTACAGCCCCAGGGATCCCTGCTGCACGCGCGCCTACACAGACTACAGCCCCAGGGATCCCTGCTTTACGCGCGCCTACACAGACTACAGCCCCAGGGATCCCTGCTGCACGCGCGCCTACACAGACTACAGCGCCAGGGATCCCTGCTGCACGCCCGCCTACACAGACTACAGCGCCATGGATCCCTGCTGCACGCGCGCCTACACAGACTACAGCCCCAGGGATCCCTGCTGCACGCGCGCCTACACAGACTACAGCGCCAGGGATCCCTGCTGCACGCGCGCCTACACAGACTACAGCCCCAGGGATCCCTGCTGCACGCGCGCCTACACAGACTACAGCCCCAGGGATCCCTGCTGCACGCGCGCCTACACAGACTACAGCCCCAGGGATCCCTGCTGCACGCGCACCTACACAGACTACAGCCCCAGGGATCCCTGCTGCACGCGCGCCTACACAGACTACAGCCCCAGGGATCCCTGCTGCACGCGCGCCTACACAGACTACAGCCCCAGGGATCCCTGCTGCACGCGCGCCTACACAGACTACTGCCCCAGGGATCCCTCCTGCACGCGCGCCTACACAGACTACAGCCCCAGGGATCCCTGCTGCACGCGCGCCCTTACAGACTACAGCCCCAGGGATCCCTGCTGCACGCGCGCCTACACAGACTACAGCCCCAGGGATCCCTGCTGCACGCGCGCCTACACAGACTACAGCGCCAGGGATCCCTGCTGCACGCGCGCCTACACAGACTACAGCCCCAGGGATCCCTGCTGCACGCGCGCCTACACAGACTACAGCGCCAGGGATCCCTGCTGCACGCGCGCCTACACAGACTACAGCGCCAGGGATCCCTGCCGCACGCGCGCCTACACAGACTACAGCCCCAGGGATCCCTGCTGCACGCGCGCCTACACAGACTACAGCGCCAGGGATCCCTGCTGCACGCGCACCTACACAGACTACAGCCCCAGGGATCCATGCTGCACGCGCGCCTACACAGACTACAGCCCCAGGGATCCCTGCTGCACGCGCGCCTACACAGACTACAGCCCCAGGGATCCCTGCTGCACGCGCGCCTACACAGACTACAGCCCCAGGGATCCCTGCTGCACGCGCGCCTACACAGACTACAGCCCCAGGGATCCCTGCTGCACGCGCGCCTACACAGACTACTGCCCCAGGGATCCCTGCTGCACGCGCGCCTACACAGACTACAGCGCCAGGGATCCCTGCTGCACGCGCGCCTACACAGACTACAGCCCCAGGGATCCCTGCTGCACGCGCGCCTACACAGACTACAGCGCCAGGGATCCCTGCTGCACGCGCGTCTACACAGACTACAGCCCCAGGGATCCCTGCTGCACGCGCGCCTACACAGACTACAGCGCCAGGGATCCCTGCTGCACGCGCGCCTACACAGACTACAGCCCCAGGGATCCCTGCTGCACGCGCGCCTACACAGACTACAGCCCCAGGGATCCCTGCTGCACGCGCGCCTACACAGACTACAGCCCCAGGGATCCCTGCTGCATGCGCGCCTACACAGACTACAGCCCCAGGGATCCCTGCTGCACGCGCGCCTACACAGACTACAGCCCCAGGGATCCCTGCTGCATGCGCACCTGCACAGACTACAGCCCCAGGGATCCCTGCTGCATGCGCACCTGCACAGACTACAGCCCCAGGGATCCCTGCTGCACGCGCGCCTACACAGACTACAGCGCCAGGGATCCCTGCTGCACGCGCGCCTACACAGACTACAGCCCCAGGGATCCCTGCTGCACGCACGCCTACACAGACTACAGCCCCAGGGATCCCTCCTGCACGCGCGCCTACACAGACTACAGCCCCAGGGATCCCTGCTTTACGCGCGCCTACACAGACTACAGCCCCAGGGATCCCTGCTGCACGCGCGCCTACACAGACTACAGCGCCAGGGATCCCTGCTGCACGCCCGCCTACACAGACTACAGCGCCATGGATCCCTGCTGCACGCGCGCCTACACAGACTACAGCCCCAGGGATCCCTGCTGCACGCGCGCCTACACAGACTACAGCGCCAGGGATCCCTGCTGCACGCGCGCCTACACAGACTACAGCCCCAGGGATCCCTGCTGCACGCGCGCCTACACAGACTACAGCCCCAGGGATCCCTGCTGCACGCGCGCCTACACAGACTACAGCCCCAGGGATCCCTGCTGCACGCGCACCTACACAGACTACAGCCCCAGGGATCCCTGCTGCACGCGCGCCTACACAGACTACAGCCCCAGGGATCCCTGCTGCACGCGCGCCTACACAGACTACAGCCCCAGGGATCCCTGCTGCACGCGCGCCTACACAGACTACTGCCCCAGGGATCCCTGCTGCACGCGCGCCTACACAGACTACAGCCCCAGGGATCCCTGCTGCACGCGCGCCCTTACAGACTACAGCCCCAGGGATCCCTGCTGCACGCGCGCCTACACAGACTACAGCCCCAGGGATCCCTGCTGCACGCGCGCCTACACAGACTACAGCGCCAGGGATCCCTGCTGCACGCGCGCCTACACAGACTACAGCCCCAGGGATCACTGCTGCACGCGCGCCTACACAGACTACAGCGCCAGGGATCCCTGCTGCACGCGCGCCTACACAGACTACAGCGCCAGGGATCCCTGCCGCACGCGCGCCTACACAGACTACAGCCCCAGGGATCCCTGCTGCACGCGCGCCTACACAGACTACAGCGCCAGGGATCCCTGCTGCACGCGCACCTACACAGACTACAGCCCCAGGGATCCATGCTGCACGCGCGCCTACACAGACTACAGCCCCAGGGATCCCTGCTGCACGCGCGCCTACACAGACTACAGCGCCAGGGATCCCTGCTGCACGCGCGCCTACACAGACTACAGCCCCAGGGATCCCTGCTGTACGCGCGCCTACACAGACTACAGCCCCAGGGATCCCTGCTGCACGCGCGCCTACACAGACTACAGCCCCAGGGATCCCTGCTGCACGCGCGCCTACACAGACTACAGCCCCAGGGATCCCTGCTGCACGCACGCCTACACAGACTACAGCCCCAGGGATCCCTCCTGCACGCGCGCCTACACAGACTACAGCCCCAGGGATCCCTGCTTTACGCGCGCCTACACAGACTACAGCCCCAGGGATCCCTGCTGCACGCGCGCCTACACAGACTACAGCGCCAGGGATCCCTGCTGCACGCCCGCCTACACAGACTACAGCGCCATGGATCCCTGCTGCACGCGCGCCTACACAGACTACAGCCCCAGGGATCCCTGCTGCACGCGCGCCTACACAGACTACAGCGCCAGGGATCCCTGCTGCACGCGCGCCTACACAGACTACAGCCCCAGGGATCCCTGCTGCACGCGCGCCTACACAGACTACAGCCCCAGGGATCCCTGCTGCACGCGCGCCTACACAGACTACAGCCCCAGGGATCCCTGCTGCACGCGCACCTACACAGACTACAGCCCCAGGGATCCCTGCTGCACGCGCGCCTACACAGACTACAGCCCCAGGGATCCCTGCTGCACGCGCGCCTACACAGACTACAGCCCCAGGGATCCCTGCTGCACGCGCGCCTACACAGACTACTGCCCCAGGGATCCCTGCTGCACGCGCGCCTACACAGACTACAGCCCCAGGGATCCCTGCTGCACGCGCGCCCTTACAGACTACAGCCCCAGGGATCCCTGCTGCACGCGCGCCTACACAGACTACAGCCCCAGGGATCCCTGCTGCACGCGCGCCTACACAGACTACAGCGCCAGGGATCCCTGCTGCACGCGCGCCTACACAGACTACAGCCCCAGGGATCACTGCTGCACGCGCGCCTACACAGACTACAGCGCCAGGGATCCCTGCTGCACGCGCGCCTACACAGACTACAGCGCCAGGGATCCCTGCCGCACGCGCGCCTACACAGACTACAGCCCCAGGGATCCCTGCTGCACGCGCGCCTACACAGACTACAGCGCCAGGGATCCCTGCTGCACGCGCACCTACACAGACTACAGCCCCAGGGATCCATGCTGCACGCGCGCCTACACAGACTACAGCCCCAGGGATCCCTGCTGCACGCGCGCCTACACAGACTACAGCGCCAGGGATCCCTGCTGCACGCGCGCCTACACAGACTACAGCCCCAGGGATCCCTGCTGCACGCGCGCCTACACAGACTACAGCCCCAGGGATCCCTGCTGCACGCGCGCCTACACAGACTACAGCCCCAGGGATCCCTGCTGCACGCGCGCCTACACAGACTACAGCCCCAGGGATCCCTGCTGCACGCGCGCCTACACAGACTACAGCCCCAGGGATCCCTGCTGCACGCGCGCCTACACAGACTACAGCCCCAGGGATCCCTGCTGCACGCGCGCCTACACAGACTACTGCCCCAGGGATCCCTGCTGCACGCGCGCCTACACAGACTACTGCCCCAGGGATCCCTGATGCACGTGCACCTACACAGACTACAGCCCCAGGGATCCCTGCTGCACGCGCGCCTACACAGACAACAGCCCCAGGGATCCCTGCTGCACGCGCACCTACACAGACAACAGCCCCAGGGATCCCTGCTGCACGCGCACCTACACAGACAACAGCCCCAGGGATCCCTACTGCACGCGCACCTACACAGACAACAGCCCCAGGGATCCCTGCTGCACACGCATCTACACAGACTACAGCCCCAGGGATCCCTGCTGCACGCGCACCTACACAGACAACAGCCCCAGGGATCCCTGCTGCACGCGCGCCTACACAGACTACAGCCCCAGGGATCCCTGCTGCACGCGCGCCTACACAGACTACAGCCCCAGGGATCCCTGCTGCACGCGCGCCTACACAGACTACAGCCCCAGGGATCCCTGCTGCACGCGCGCCTACACAGACTACTGCCCCAGGGATCCCTGCTGCACGCGCGCCTACACAGACTACAGCGCCAGGGATCCCTGCTGCACGCGCGCCTACACAGACTACAGCCCCAGGGATCCCTGCTGCACGCGCGCCTACACAGACTACAGCGCCAGGGATCCCTGCTGCACACGCGTCTACACAGACTACAGCCCCAGGGATCCCTGCTGCACGCGCGCCTACACAGACTACAGCGCCAGGGATCCCTGCTGCACGCGCGCCTACACAGACTACAGCCCCAGGGATCCCTGCTGCACGCGCGCCTACACAGACTACAGCCCCAGGGATCCCTGCTGCACGCGCGCCTACACAGACTACAGCGCCAGGGATCCCTGCTGCACACGCGTCTACACAGACTACAGCCCCAGGGATCCCTGCTGCACGCGCGCCTACACAGACTACAGCGCCAGGGATCCCTGCTGCACGCGCGCCTACACAGACTACAGCCCCAGGGATCCCTGCTGCACGCGCGCCTACACAGACTACAGCCCCAGGGATCCCTGCTGCACGCGCGCCTACACAGACTACAGCCCCAGGGATCCCTGCTGCATGCGCGCCTACACAGACTACAGCCCCAGGGATCCCTGCTGCACGCGCGCCTACACAGACTACAGCCCCAGGGATCCCTGCTGCATGCGCACCTGCACAGACTACAGCCCCAGGGATCCCTGCTGCACGCGCGCCTACACAGACTACAGCGCCAGGGATCCCTGCTGCACGCGCGCCTACACAGACTACAGCCCCAGGGATCCCTGCTGCACGCACGCCTACACAGACTACAGCCCCAGGGATCCCTGCTGCACGCGCGCCTACACAGACTACAGCCCCAGGGATCCCTGCTGCACGCGCGCCTACACAGACTACAGCCCCAGGGATCCCTGCTGCACGCGCGCCTACACAGACTACAGCCCCAGGGATCCCTGCTGCACACGCATCTACACAGACTACAGCCCCAGGGATCCCTGCTGCACGCGCACCTACACAGACAACAGCCCCAGGGATCCCTGCTGCACGCGCGCCTACACAGACTACAGCCCCAGGGATCCCTGCTGCACGCGCGCCTACACAGACTACAGCCCCAGGGATCCCTGCTGCACGCGCGCCTACACAGACTACAGCCCCAGGGATCCCTGCTGCACGCGCGCCTACACAGACTACTGCCCCAGGGATCCCTGCTGCACGCGCGCCTACACAGACTACAGCGCCAGGTATCCCTGCTGCACGCGCGCCTACACAGACTACAGCCCCAGGGATCCCTGCTGCACGCGCGCCTACACAGACTACAGCGCCAGGGATCCCTGCTGCACGCGCGTCTACACAGACTACAGCCCCAGGGATCCCTGCTGCACGCGCGCCTACACAGACTACAGCGCCAGGGATCCCTGCTGCACGCGCGCCTACACAGACTACAGCCCCAGGGATCCCTGCTGCACGCGCGCCTACACAGACTACAGCCCCAGGGATCCCTGCTGCACGCGCGCCTACACAGACTACAGCCCCAGGGATCCCTGCTGCATGCGCGCCTACACAGACTACAGCCCCAGGGATCCCTGCTGCACGCGCGCCTACACAGACTACAGCCCCAGGGATCCCTGCTGCATGCGCACCTGCACAGACTACAGCCCCAGGGATCCCTGCTGCACGCGCGCCTACACAGACTACAGCGCCAGGGATCCCTGCTGCACGCGCGCCTACACAGACTACAGCCCCAGGGATCCCTGCTGCACGCACGCCTACACAGACTACAGCTGAATATTTTGGCACAAGTTAGAAAAAGAAAATACTAATTAAATGTAGTTTACCCCATTTGCTGCCAGAAAGGCCAGCAAAGCATTTCAATGCAGTATTTCACTGGCCCATTTGTTTAAGAAACTCCTAAATCATTGGTAATATCACAAGTCCCTCCAGCATCAGAGGGGTTAAACTTGCATGTCTCCTGGTTAGTTGGAATTGAAACCGCACTTGTGCTTCTAAGGTGTGAGGATTGGACCTCGGCCCCTGCCCCCGCGACGCATCCCATGACGTGCTGGGTGATGCACCTCACTCTGAGGGTGTGCACAGGAGACGTGCTGCCAGGCTGGGAAACACCTCACAGATTGGGCTTAGGCCCCACGACATCTCGAGTGATGCCACTCATGTGCGCGCAAGCTCCACATTACCCCGACCAGGACCGGACACAGGCTCCCCCCCCGTCGCAACAAAGGACATCCCTCACACTTCACGCCAGCGCCGCACTACCAGGGGCACTTGAGGGGTTAATGCTGGCATTAATTATTCCACAGCTGCGATACACTCCTCCCCTGCCTATCAGTACACAGTCTGCCTGTGATCGTTCATTAGGCTGCGTCCATAGAGGGGCAGCATGCTGAGCGATCAGATTGCCTAAAGTCAGTGATCGCGTCTATACAGCGTGCGTGCGTGCACGCGGGAGGTGACGCGCGATGCGTGTAAAATCAGTCAAAACTGATTTCTCGCGCGATAGGGCGGTCATGAGCGGTTCGCCCTCAGCTCCGTGCAGTCAGTGGCCCGCCCATAGACACGCCCCGGACGGCGCACGTACTAAGGCCAGGGAAAGCACCCGCTTTCCCTCAGCCTCCGCACGGCTGCATTGTCTATAGACGCAGCCTTACCCTGCAGCCTTGTACTACTTCCTCATTGGCTACCTGCCCTTTATATGCTCAGACAGCCCTCTGGCAAATTGGCTGAGCATAAACTTTGTTTATGTTTCAAGTGCTTGTCTCAAGCATCCTGCTGCCCTGCTATTGCTTTTGCATTCTGCCTTGATTCTGTTACCTTGACCTCAGCTTGTACCCAGACCGCTGCCTTCTCTGACCTCTGACCCGACCTCGGCTTGTATTTGGACTCCCACCTTCTCTACTCCTGGACCATGGCTACGTACAACTATCTGACTTCTCCAAACCCAGACCACAGCAAGTATATAAGACCATTCTGACTTCTCCAACCCTGACCCTGCTACACAACGACTCTGCATCCCGACGGGGTTACAGGTCGCTGTATTCTGCCATCCCCACCTCAGCCTCGCAGTCCCATCCTGTTTGTGGTGTGCACACGTTACATAAGGATGATGAATGTATAGAAATGTAAAAGATTGGTGATACAATCTATTTATTTTATACTATAGCCCTCCCCCTTTTGCTATTCTTAATATTTTTCCAAATTCTGCTGCTACGGTTGGATTTTAATATCATGTTATTATGTAGCATCCATGATTATTGTAGAAAAATGTAAAATACAATACAATTGTGATTATTAAGAATGCTGATAAGGGTGGAGCGATAGTCATTCAAAACAGCATAGACTATTGCAATTAAGCCCTTAAGACAATTATCAGATCATGGATCATATTTAAAATTGAGAACTGATCCCACTACCATTTTCTCATCTCAGCTAAAAACCATTCTGGACTTTGGAGTTATCCTTCAAGTTCTAGATGATAAGGAACAAGCCTTTTCGTCTGTTGATGATCCAGTTACCCCGGTTTTTCACCATCTCCCAAAGATCCATAAAACTCTGATTAGGCCTCCTGGAAGTTCCTGGGGTTCTGTGTGTTTGTCTCCTGGGAGGCCTACCATTGCGAGGATTGAATCTTTGGGAGATGGTCTCTCCAGGTACATCGATTATTTTTTACAGCCAATTGTACATACATTACCTTCTTATTTGAGGGACTCCACGGACCTCCTTAATGCCTTACATGATTTTTCTTGGTCTCATACTTAAAACTTGGGTTACCCTTGATGTCACTTCACTTTACACGATTATTGCTCATAAGCACGGTATTTCAGCAATTCAATATTATTTAGGCACCTCACAAATTTAACCTGCACAGTGCACTTTTATTGTTGAGTCTATTTTATTTCTATTGACACAATTATTTCTTTTTTTGCTAATTATTATTTACAATTATGTGGCACAGCTATGGGCACATCATTTGCACCTTCTTACGCTAATTTATTTATGGATCACTGGGAGAAAACACATATTTATAGTGATTTTAAACACTTATCGTTCTAATATTGTTTTCTATCGTCATTATATAGATGACCTTATTTTGATTTTGCAGGGTGGCACTAGGTTATTGGGAGAGTTCGTGGAGCACCTCAATCAAAATTATTTTAATTTAAAGTTTACATATACATCTAATATACATCATATTGAGTACCTGGACTTAATGCTTTGTGTTGACAATTATAATAAAATACAGTGACATATTTAAAAAAAAAAATAACTCTAGAAATGCTTTTTAGAAAGCTGATAGAAGCCATCCCAGGTCCCTCATCCGAGGGATCCCTAAGGGACAGTTTTTAAGGCTAAAACTTTTGTTCAACTACAGAGCTATTTATCGAGCAATCTAGGAATTTAGATATCAGATTTGTACAACGGGGATACAAATCAACGGACATACAGGACGCTTTCAATAGGGCCTTTTTCACATCAAGGTCTGATTTATTGACACCTTGGACACCAACAGGAAGAAAAAGATCAGTTTCGGGGATAATACACCCCTTTTTATTACTCAGTACAACAAACATAGCAAAGATATTAAAGCAATCGTTGAAAAACACTGGGACGTTCTCCTACTGGATTCTGACATCAGACCCTTTATACAAGGGGGTCCAAAGTTAATTTTTAAAAGGGCAAACATCTATCTCCAAGCTTGATTAGGTCTCCTGTTAAATGTATGAAGGGTTTTTCACCACCCACAGGGTTCTATACATGTGGGCATTGCTGTTTGCAAGTATGCTCAACCAATAAAAACCATAAAGTCTAAAGCGACTAATGACAAATACAGGATAAAAGCATTCATAACATGCAACACTTGTATGTCATTTATAGGTTATACTGCGGATGTGGCAAGACCTATATTGGGAGAACTATTCGTCCATTAAAAATAAGAATTATGGAGCATCTGAGGTCCATTGGGAATAGAGACCTCAGATTCCCAGTTTCGACATTTTTCCAATTGTGAATATGGTGATCTCAAGATGTTTTCTTTTAATGCTATTGAACACATACCATCTCATGTCAGAAAGGGGAATCGTTTGAATGTGTTGAACAAGAGGGAAATGTTCTGGATATTCATGCTCAACACCCTGCATCCTGCAAAGATAAATATTGATTGGGAGTTACATTTCCTTGTTTGACGCATTCATGCTTTCTCCCTTTTTCTTTCTTCCCCCCTCCCCCCTTTTACGTTTATTAATGGTTCACTGATCTCCTTTTATGTATTTTTTTTTATATACACCTGATTTATTGATATAATATAGTATTACCACATCATTGTAATGAGATTCTTTAGAATTGTTTAGAGTACTAATCAAAAGGGGTTGTACAGTGTCTTTAATTCTTATTTATCTATTGTTTTCACTATATATATATATATATATATATATATATATATATATATATATATTACAGGCATACCCCGCATTAACATACGCAATGGGACTGGAGCATGTATGTAAAGCGAAAATGTACTTAAAGTGAAGCACTACCTTTTTCCCACTTATCGATGCATGTACTGTACTGCAATCGTCATATACATGCATAACTGATGTAAATAAGGCATTTGTAACAGGCTCTATAGTCTCCCCGCTTGCGCACAGCTTCTGTACAGGTAGGGAGCCGGTATTGCTGTTCAGGACATGATGATAGGCGCATGCGTGAGCTGCTGTTTGCCTATTGGGCGCTATGTACTTACTCGCGAGTGTACTTAAAGTGAGTGTCCTTAAACCAGGGTATGCCTGTATAGGGTTGCAGACCTGCCTAAGACATGCAGATGAGCATACAGTTGTATTTGCATATATATATATGCAATATATATATATATATATATATATAGAAAAGAAGGCCCTAAAAAAGCACTCTAGTATGTGTTAAAGTACAAATCACATAATATTTATTGATGTATTGTCACAGAACAAAAATTGTTAAAACAAAGCACAGAAATAGTTAAAATACAGCATGGATCCCCTGTTCATTACAAAGCTAGACACATCCTCCAAAAAGATGCCCAAAATACACTCAGATAGTGTTCTGAGGTACCTGACAAGATAAACCTGGTGTGACACCCAACGGACTAAATAATCACGGCTAGGGCTATGTGATCATCAGCAAGAAATCAAATATGACTACTATCCCCTGCAGTATAGGGTTTGTCTATGGCGACAAAAAGTAGCTTGTGAGTAACAGCAGAGATACACAATATACAGCCTGTAAAGCACATGTAAGCCTGTAGCTGAAAGGAGTGATACATCACCTATGGTCAGGTACAATAAAGTCGGTACATGAAGGGGGAGACAAGGAGAGATGCTAGAGCATGGTAACGTGACCCAGAGAGGGGACAAACCAGGGGATCCTGCCTGCTAGACCTGCTCCTACGCGTTTCGGCACACAGCCTTCTACTGGGAGTGGTGTTGTAAGCAGGGTGACATGCAAGTTAAAAAGGAAACCTAATTGGGCTAGCGAGTGTAATCACCTGGCAGAAACAGGCACGAGTAAATTATACAATAGACAAACAGGTGTGTGTTCAGGGTATTGCTCAGTGACTCATTAGTGGTCTCAGTTTCTAAGCCAATGCAAATTCGCTTTATAGGAACACTGTCAGTCCTCCATAAGAGGCAGCAATTACATAGATACCTTCATGGTGTGTCCAATGCATAATTATGGCATCCAGCAAAGAGCCACAGGTGTTACATGGTCTCGTTCTAAGCTTAGTGTAATTGAGGGCAATAACCGGGCCTCACGGATGCCACTGCGCATGTCCGTGACGTCATCACTACGCGCTTAGAAACTCAGGCGCCCTGAGTCAGGTGATAGTCCGTGCGTGCCACAGGATATCAAGGGAGGCTTACTGCGCATGCGCGACTCTACATCCAACATATAGTTGTAACAGGCTGGCTGAACTTGCAATGCCTTGCCTACCGCGCATGCGCGCCTGTATAAGGGAAGCCCAAATGACAAACAGGCGAACCCACACTACTCCGCTCACCACGAACACGCTGCACCCACAGTTAAGGGCACAATGTACATAAAGGCACTGCTACAATCAATATAAGGACAAAGGCAGCCCAAGAATGCAGGAGATCACAACCAGTTACTCCACAACTGTTGCCAAACAGACAAAGGCATGGTCAGATTCACTGTGGAAGTCCTAAACGCTGTAAACGCACATGCTGCCTAGTCATAGCTGGAAACATCTACACACAACCATAAAGGAATGAGCTTGGGTTGATATTGTATCCCACAGTTGTATAATACATGTAAATACTATTAAAGTAAAGTCCAAGACGGTACATAACTTAAAGTGCATTATTATCCGCACACAAAGTCAAGAATAACAGGTGATCCACCTCATGGCTATAAGCTGTCAATATGAGGTAAGGGGATGATATAGTTCTCCTGTTGGTCATTTTTGATGTATCCGAAATTCAGACATAACTTAGAGTACATCATTTCTACTTTCTCCAGTTGCATGAATAAAGTCCAAAATTGGTCGGAAAAGCATAATATGCAACATGATTTTTCGTTTTACTGTAGTAAAGCCAGATGGTGTCTTTCCAGATATTCGTCTCTAAATGGTGATGAGGAATGATGTATATAGCAGTGCTGAGCAGGACAGTAATAAGTCTCTTTGAAAGTGTCCAAACGGAGATGAGATGTGAGTCTTGTGTGGTCAAATACCAGCCGTGTGACATGCAAACCCAGGACTCTGTTAATATAAAAACGGGGGTTGGGAGAGGGGAGAAAGAGAGAAGTGTATGAGATTCTAATCACTAAAGTTGTACTAATGTAACCAGAGGGCATCAATAACATTCACGAGATGATAATAGCAGTGTGATATAATACAGGCTGATGGACCGCCTATATAAACATGGCGAAACCCAGGTAGTCATTGAGGCCCCTGGGAATCATTGAGTCCATCTGTACAATCCACCTCGACTCCCTGCGCAGTAGTGCCCTTTCTAAGTCACCTCCTCTGAGTCCTAAACTTACCCTCTCAATCGCGAATGCCTGTAAGAGGTTGAAGTCTGACGCGTGTGCCTGAAAGAAATGTCGGGCTACCGAAGTGATTTTCTTGAACGCCTGAAGGTCTTTTGAGGCTTTTTTAATGTTTCTTACATGTTCGAGTATTCTAAACCTTACTTCACGGGTTGTCATCCCTATGTAAGGGAGCCCGCAAGGGCAGATGACGCAATAAATGACGCCTCTAGATTTGCACCCCAGACAATCCCTGATTTTAAAGGTGTGGGTCTTGGAGGAATCAGTGAATACATCTGTCTGATACATATACCGACCGGCAGAACAGTTTTTACATTTGTAGAAGCCCTTTTTTCTCTGTGCTGTTGAGAGGAAAGTTGCTTGTGTGGTAGGGACAAAATGACTAGTCACAAGTTTGTTTCTAAGGTTGGGCGATTTGCGACTGCTCATTGTAATTTTATCACCTAAGGCTTTTTTAAGATCCGGGTCTGTCATCAGGATCTGCCAGTGATTTTGAAGTGTTGTACGCAGTTGGGACCATTGTCGGTTATAAGTGCCTATAAAGCGGATTTTAGTCTGAATTAGTTTTGCTTTTGGGGTACAATAAAGTATCTCTGGGGGTAGCTAGAGCTAATGTATAACCCTTATCTACACTACGTTTACTATACCCTCGCTGGCTAAATCTTTCCCTCATCTCGCCTGCCCTTGTAGAAAAGTCTCTCTCTGAGGAGACATTGCGTCTAAGTCGCAGAAATTCGCTTTTTGGGATGCCTCTAATTTGGTGTTCTGGGTGGAAGCTAGATGCATGAAGTATGGAGTTTCTGGCTGTCTTTTTGCGGAAGATGTCAGTGTGCAGTGTGCCATCGGGGCCTATATTAATATATAGGTCCAAAAATTCTACCTGCGTACTGCTACAACTGAAGGTGAGTTTGATGTTCATGTTGTTGTGGTTGAGAACATCGACGAAGTCCCTAAACCCCGCGGCAGAACCCCGCCAGAGGATCAGCACATCATCGATGTATCTCAACCACAACAACACGTGTTGGGTAAATATGACGTTTTCCTCAGAGAACACAACCTCCCGTTCCCACCAGCCCAGGAAGAGGTTAGCATAGGAGGGTGCGCAGGTGGCCCCCATCGCAGTACCTCTTTTCTGCAGATAGTACCTACTCCTGAAGATAAAGTAGTTATGAGTGAGAATAAATCTCAGTAACTTCAGGATAAGGTCCATCAGTCCAGTGGAGACATTCTGCATGGACAGATAGAATCGTGTGGCGCGTAGACCATCCTCATGGTCAATGCATGTATATAGAGACTCCACATCACAAGTCGCCAGAAGTGTATTCTCATCGACTGTGATGTGGGCTAAGCGCGCCAACACGTCCATAGTGTCTCGAATATAAGATGGTAAAGTCTCCACTGAACATTGCAGAAAAGAATCTATAAACCTGCAGATGGGTTCGCATAGCCCCCCTATGCCTGACACTATAGGCCTCCCCGGGGGGTGGGTCGGGTCCTTGTGCACTTTGGGCAGTAAATAAAACGTTGGGACTCTAGGAAATTTGGTGGTTAAGGCCTGACTATTACGTTCTGTAATATAGTTATCTAATACCGCTGACCTCAATATGCGGTCGATCTCAGCTTTAAAGCGGATAGTAGGGTCTGAGGCAATTTCTGAATAACATGTATGATTTTTTAGTTGTTTGTAAGCTTCTTTTTCATACATCACCTCAGGCCAGATGACTATATTGCCGCCTTTGTCGCTGGGTTTGATGACAATATCCCGCATCTCCTTCAGTTCCTTTATCGCCACCGACTCCGTTCTCGTAAGGTTGGCGTCATCCATCTTAGTTGATATTTTCTTGAAATCCTCCATGACCATCTTCAGGTATACTTCCACTGGAGGGCAAATCTGCCATGGAGGGCAGAAGGTCGACTGTGGTTTCAAGTGTGATAAAATGTTCAGTTCTTCTGTCTGTATTATACCTTGGTCATCTAGTAGGGATTCAAGTTCTTGTAGATGTGTATGCTCTTGTGTATTCAGTTGCAACTGCTCCACATAACCCCCGGGCGAGTAAATATTGGCTCAAGCAGCACACGTTTGGTACTAGGTGGCGAGTAGATTTTTTTTGTGTGGCGAGTAGATTTTTTGGTGATTTGTCAACGTGTGTGTGTGTGTGTGTGTGTGTGTGTGTGTGTG
Organism: Ascaphus truei; assembly: GCF_040206685.1. Taxonomy (NCBI): domain Eukaryota; kingdom Metazoa; phylum Chordata; class Amphibia; order Anura; family Ascaphidae; genus Ascaphus; species Ascaphus truei. The sequence goes on along the minus strand of NC_134488.1, from coordinate 63,398,203 downwards.
TGTGTGTGTGTGTGTGTGTGTGTGTGTGTGTGTGTGTATATATATATATATATATAACATTACCATTCTCACGTCCGGTAAAGGAAGACTGCACTCAGATCAGTATAGGCAAAAAAGTCTGTATTAGGCATCAATACAAAATGAACAGGCCGCCCAATCTGATGTTTCGGTTCCAAAGTGGAACCTTTCTCAAGTAGGTGCCACTCCGGAACCGAAACGTCAGATTGGGCAGCCTGTTCATTTTGTATTAATGCCTAATACAGACTTTTTTGTCTCTACTGATCTGAGTGCAGTCTTCCTTTACCGGACGTGAGAATGGTAATGTTGTTCTATTATTATTATTAGACTGGCACCTGTTGATGTTTTTAGTACATTGAGTGCAAGCTGAAATTTGTTTCTTTATATATATATATAATTTTTTTGTGATGTTTCAATTTCTGCATGTCTAATTTTGTGTCTTTTTTTTAGTTGGTCATGTGCCTGAATGATCATTATTGATGATTTTTTTTTACATCTGTTGATTAATGAATATCTTCATACTGGCACCAATGACCAGTTAGGCAGAGTTCAGGGTACTTACTACACAACGCGCGCACGCACGATCAGAACAGTGACATGGTTATCAATGAACCGTCAGGTTGCAATTGCTTGTGGCGGCAAAGTACAGCGTTGTCGCTGCTACATTTTGCAGTCACAACCGAAATTGATTTTTGGGGGCGGCAGTCACGTCACATGAGCTGGTTCAGCGACACATTGGCCACGCCCCAAAACCCGACTCCTGCAGCCTGAACACAGATCGTTGGGCTGCAGGAGCATGCGGTGGAGACGCACACAGGAGCACGCAGCCACAGCATGCACCCTGAAATCGGCTTAGGCCAAGGCCCCGCTCCCTCAGTCAGCGCGCCTGCACTGCAGACAGGCGGGGCGCTGACAGACACAAATCGCGATATGTGGTCTGTAGGAAGCGGGAGCCGGGGCTGAAGTGGGAGGGGCGTGGTTTAAGCAGAGGGGGCGTGGTTTAAGCAGAGGGAGCCGCTACCCCCCCCCCTCCCTCCACAGGCTCGGGCTCCCGGGCTGCAGGAGGGAGCTGCTGCGGCCTGCCCTACTCACATGCTGACACTCAGGCACACACACACACGCTGCTTTCCCTCCACACTCTCCTCCCCGCAGCCTCCCCTCCTCCCGAAGCCTCCCCTCCTCATTGGCTCACAGCCACACCACGTGACGCGTCGACGCTTGGGATTACAATTCTCTTGAATCCCCTAGCGGCTGACGCGTCACAGCGTGTAGTGAGCTGAGGGGGGACTGGGACCGGCTCGGGAGGATTCCCCTGCTGGTGGGGAACATTCGTGCGGCCGCCCGCGCCGCTGGGCGCAGCGTGTCCCAGGCCTTACACGTGTTAATGTTCTCAGAATGCATTAGTATATTATGCCTCGCATGCGTGGGCAGACTCCGTCATTAATCTGCTTGGAGTTCTCAGGTGCAACCCTCATTTCATTGGACAGCTGCGCTCGTGACCTCATAGATGGACGGAGTTTTCTATTGGAGATCTCCCCTATTTGGTGTTGTTTAGTGAGATCACTTTGACAACGGTCTGATAAGGCTGAAACGCATTGAGGTCTCTCTCACTTTGTCGTGAGCTTGTTATTAGATGCCTCAAAGTACTCCGTTTTACTTATCTTTTGATCCAACCACCGTAATTTTGTTCATGGTTCAACAACCAGTGCATTGCCAACACTTTCCCTCTTGGGAAATCTCTCAGCATCCATGATTATTGTTTGCACATTTGTACTTTATTAAATTGAATATTGTAAGTTTTTTTTAATATATATATATAAATTGTTCAAGTATTGTGTAATTGATTAAGTAGGTGGTGGGGGTCATTTGTACCCCGTAATGTAGCTGTATTTGTTTGCTGGTCCATTAAGTTATTGTTTTTGAGGGCACAACACTCTCCTTGACTTTATTTTCATTTTTTGCTTTTTCCTGAGAAACGGTGCCTGCTTTTTCTTTATTTTCATGTTTATCTCATCAGAAAAATCGGGTGCACACCCCCCAATTTGAAGATTTCACATTCAAAAGGACAACATCCACTCCAAAAGTGAGTTATTTTCATTACCAGCACATACTCCATTCTGATATTCTATGTTGGGACACTGGCATCCAGTGTGACCCCTTACTGCAGTGTTTGCGGGGGTTTTAGCCCACTAGTCAGATTACAATGGAGAAGTGTTTCGTGTTGGACTGTTTTCCATTTATTCATTGATCACTGGGGGGTCATCATCTCAGGAACATCATATGGCATATTGAACATTATAGTTTTTCGCAAGAATATTTTGAGGCTTTTATTAGAGCACCACACATTTTCGTTTTTCTAGGTGGCACAAAGATGACACCAAGCCGTAAATGTGACAAGCTGATGAAGCAGTTTGTGCGAAACATGTAGCGTCACATTGCAGTCCAGCTGCGACCATTCCTTGTTTGGTGCACCTTTTGCCTGCCTAGTAGGCTGTGCCATCTGTAGCCAGGGTGAGTGAACAAATCACAACCAGGAAGTATCCAATTCCAATACTGAGCACCCAGCTATGCCTCAGGGCACTGTTTCACACTGATGAACACTCCCGTAACCTTGCTCCACCTCACAACTAGCGAGTCACCAGATATTAACTTAATTGTAAGTATCTAAGCTCATTTTATTTTTTTTTAAATGTAAAACCTTATATATAGACTTGCCTCTGTGGTTTTTTCCCCCCGTTTTTTTCTATTTCTCCTGGTGAGGCAAAAGTTAAAAAAAAAGTGCTTACAGCACTTCATATATGCAGTGCTGTACAGACTCATTATGCTTGTCACTCAAAGAGCTTACAATCTAATTTAGGCAGGAGTGATTTGACAAGCCACAATGAGTACTTCCATTAAAATATGAACCAGGCTCACTTATGGAGCAAATCCTACATCTAACAACTCTCTTCTGCATATTACATTAATCTATTAATTTGTTTCTGGTCTAAAGCAAACATGGTGTCTAAGAGGCTATTGCTTGTGCTGTAAGTAATGAACAATGTAAAGCAGTGTTTTGCCTACAATCCTTTGCTTATAGCTGCACTTTAATACAAAAGCTTGCATTTAAGCTAAATTTGGCACCTATCTCCAGTATATGTTTTTAATTTTCCACTTCCAAATATTTTTATATTAATAGTCATGCACTTGTGCAAGATTAAGAAATGTCTCCCTCCATTGCACAAGTAAATATTACTTCAGATAGTTAGGACCTTCAAAAGGGGAAGTCATGCCATGGTGTTGCTGCACACTTATAATACTCATTTAGTTCAACTCTTTGGCCAAGCAAATAAGTATTTAACTATACATATACACGGTCATTTGGATGCAGAATTAGGGTGTTTTGTTATTTACAGTACATTTGCTCACATCCAATAGCACTCTTTGATATATTATCATGTGCGTGTTGAGTTCAGAGCTTGCAGGGATTGTGTGAATTTACAGCACCTCAAAATTACAGCAGAACTATTTGCAGTAGAGCAGTGTCTGTCTCCAAAAAGCAGCGCAGTGCCAGGAGCCAAGTGGTAAAAGTGAATTCTTTATTCAATAAACATCACCCAAGGAGGTGTGCAATCTCCTATGTGTTTGACACAATATCCTTTAACAAGGAGTAAAACTCCTTGTTAAAGGACATTGTGTCTGAAACACGTAGGAGGTTGCACACCCCCTTGGGTGATGTTTATTGAATAAAGAGTTCACTTTTACCACCTGGCTCCGGCCTTTCGCTGCTTCCTTTCTTGCTACAGGATATCTGCATCAGCAGCTGGACACCAGCAGACTAATGGGAGTCGCAAGGCGTGGGTAATATTTATCCCAAGATTTTTTTTTCTTTGAAGATTGTCCATTACTCACAATATTTCATAAGACTCATTAATTCCAGTATTTATCATGTTTTCTCCAATGAGACATCAAGTTGATTCATTATCACTTTTGAGTGCTCCCTTCAGGAGATGTGATATTCATGCATTACTGGTTACTCACTCAGCACTCCCACTCCATACTAGAGCTATACTTTTGAGTCCTATATACAATAATTTATGGCTTGTGATTTTCCTATTCATTGGGAGCACCAACTCTATACATATTCAGTCTCCAAGAATGTCCTTACTGCTCCTATTGTCTTAGTCCCTCACAAAGTGGTCATATTGCCATTTTTAGCTCATGTCACACGTAGACATTTGTAAACAGAAATACCAAGTAAGAACATCCTTCTAGGAATATGGCATTTTTATAACATGAATCAATTACAGATCCCATACTTTGTCAGGCAGACCTGTAAAAAGTATTTAGATATTTGCTTAGACTAGCTTTAATCTTGTTAGGCCGAGACATGGCGATTGATTTCCTGTAGCCCTTTCTGTGATGTCAGAATCAAGCAAGACTTTTATACATGCAACTGTTACAGTTTACAAACTGTTCTAGCTAAATTAACCTCTTGCATAACGTTCTACAAGCAGAGCAATGTAGAAGCAGAAATCTGTCAGGAAGTATTTAGTTTGCATCCATTAAACACAACATTGTTAGTAGTGCAAAATATTTGATCGCTCCAGCAGTAATGTTTAATCTGTACATTCTGATTTCTAATTCTGCCATTGGAAGCTGGACACTACATTAAATATTTATTTAGACATTGGTTAAGCTCTGGCTATAATAAATCTACATGTTAAAGCAAACCAGCAAAAGTCCAGGACAAGCCTTTGTAATCATGGACTAGCAAGGTTTGATAAATACTGAGAAGCAATTAAATGTGGCAGTTGAACTAAGTTATGATATTGCAACAGAGCAGAAGGGCAAGCTGCATGAAATACAACAGTACATATTGCCTAACAGTTTGATAAACCGGTAGATTGTTGTGATGGCCTGGTGACCAACAAACTGCACTGATATTTCACTCATAACACCAGCATATTGTCAGAATCAAGTCAAAAGTGAAGCCTAGCCCTCACTGCAGACCTACAAACTGGCTGGCAGCAAAGTATATCCTTATGTACATTATTACCGGCAATGATTGTGATGTTGCATTCTAGTTAAAATACAAAAGTCTAATTTGGTCACATTTTTCATTAAGACTGAAACATTTATTTTCACATGGGGAACACTTGAGGATAGTGGCACTGATAGTTTCTAACTTGCTAAGCTAGTGGAGTCATTTACATTAAGGTGTATAGTTCCCCAATGAGTGCCAGGGGGTAAAACAATGTGCCTGTGTAAACTGTCTTAACACTCCAGTTACTTTCATTAGCAATCATTAAAGATCAAAGGGAAACAATGTACTTTCCACACTGGTAAGTCTTTAAATGCCTTTTAATATAAAAATACACATTCAGCTCAGTCCATCTGTCAGATACGGTGTCTGCTCCTGTAAAACAAAAGGCAAATGAGAATTACAACACTAAAAATACCTACATGCTATTTGTCAAAACAGGTGGCTGGGTGCATATTGCTCTGCATTCTAGCAGTAAAGAGGCTGAACTCATGCAATACCCAATGATACAGAACACACCCATTTCAAGGCTCACACATCGTACACAAAGTGTTAATTTGTATTTGATTCAAGTCAAATATCCCTTACTGAGGAATAAGGGTCTCTCCATTGAAGTAAATTGCAAGGATTTAATTTTGTGGAAAAAGTGTTTCTCACCATTTAATACTTAACCTATTAAGTTCTATATATTTATTGCCTCAATACAAACCTTGCCATTTGCTCACTTCTTCAAAGCTTGTTCTGATCAGCTCAGACAGGAGAACATGGTCATGTTATAAGCCTGCAAGAACAGTGAGATTTTAAAAATCTAGGATACGAGTTGATTTTAATTACAGGAAGAGAGGTATAATAATTTTTAACCATTTAAAGAGAATCCAACATTTTTTTCACAGGATTGAAGCAGGGGTCTCCAGAGCTGAACCCCTTTAATGTAAGCTCCTGTGTCCTCCTGGTTCTGGAGGTACTAAACTCTGTAGTGGGTGCAGGTAGCCACTCAAGGGTTCACATTATGGACGATTTTCACAGCTCCCGGGCCAATAGGAAGCTTTGACATCACTTGGTGCGGCTTCTTATTGGCCCTTGTGAGAGCTTTAAACTGCAGCAGATAGCACTCCCTTCAGCGGTAAGGGCGCCATTAAAGCAACAAGTACAGCATACGCACAAAGGATAAATACATGCAATTAATCATGTAACATCGTAGCACATCTACGACTTCGAGAACTCTATGGGCCTATTTTCTTTTACTCCATCCTTATAAGTGGCCTTTTTATGACCAGCGAGCAAGTACTAGCCATCATGGCACAGGAGAGAATATAAAGCAGCAGCATGTTTTAGAAATGCAGCACAGAACTAAAAATGCTTGTGATGAGATACACTTACCTTACATGTAACCAATGCAGCCAATATCACGTAACACCCAGTTTCAATGCCTAAAGGATAACAGAGCAAGTTAGTCTAGAAAACTAGAAACAAGTCTGCAGGAAAGTTACATCTACTGAAAATAAACTGTTCGAGTGAACTTCAAAGCATGTGGAGATTAAACACATTGCCAACAGTCACCATTTGCAAAACAAAAAAACAACCCCAGTGCTACTAGTGTCAAGTTGCAAATCAAGGTATATGTAACACTGTCCCATCAACACCTTTAAGCATATGCTCATTTGGCATCATACATCTGCAGAGAATGTATTTTCTGCTGCAGCCCTAGCTGACACTGATTGCAATGTTTGAAAGTTATTATAAATGCACATTAAGTGCCACGGTATAAGCAACAAAGACTGGGAAGACCATTCTGAGCTTTAAATTAACATCCCATATGTGCTACAAGCCAAAGTGGTTGTGAGGAAGAGGAAAGCACAGCTACCTCTCGGAATGGGACATTTGGTCATGACCTAATTGCCGCCGCCACTTTGCTGTGACTCAACACGCTGTCACAGCCGATCTGCCGCTTCTAAGGCAAGTTTAATTGCGGTTATGGGCAAGGTGTTAATTTAAGGGATTTTAGCGGTGAGGGCAGTGCGTTTTATGGTAAGGGCTTAAGGAAGGGGATTTAGGCACTTACCCTTGGCGGCAAAGTTGCTGGTGGCAGGCAGTGCGAGTTGCAGCAAAGCAACGGCCATTTGGTCGCGTCAAACTGGCCGCGACCAATTGTCCTAGACCGGCTACCGCCATCACTGTTTGTCATGATACTGCTGCCTGCACAGGGTGTATTTTAGCAGTGTCACTAAAGCGGACATGCAGATCACTATTATGTGGAGAACATGCTCCATGTGCTACTTCATGGGGGTAAATACCGAGTCATTCAAAAGACTAAGAACCAGCTTTTCCATGTCATCCCTCCCCCACATTATCTGCTTAAAGATACAGTCCCCCAAATCATTTTCCTAGGAGGAAAAAAAAAAAAAAAAAACCCTTCCCATTCTGTGTGTAGCAGTCCCCATATTACCTCAAGCGGGGAAATTGCAGACATTTAAAGGGGTAAAAAATTACAAATTTACAAGTCACCAATAAATTGAAAGAAAAAAGTAAGTTACAAGGCTAGTGTATTTTATGAACAGAGGGACTGAATCTTTAGAGCAGTATACATATTCTGACACCACACTTCTGAACAGTTTGTATTACACAAATACTTAAATAAAGTGTCCCAGAACACAATGCAGCACTTTACCTCCTACCAAATACAAATGTTCGTTTTTGACCTGAAGTCGGATAACAGACTATTGTCACTGCATCTCATTTGTTCTTTACATTACTTCTGTAAGGTACTAGAGCAATGCAAGCGTTCAGCAGTTCAATAGGCTTCATGCACCTACAGGCTTCTAGAGAGAAACCCTTGGCCAGAGTTTTCAGCCGTGATCTATGCCATTCACAATTGTGTTACATAATGGAATACAAGCGAAACAGGTCAGGTTTCAGCAATGTGCAATGGTCAAGACAGCCAAGCACATGCCAGCAAATAATGCAAGTGATCACTAATCCTGAATGTGCAAGGAAGCCTTACAAAAAACATACCAAACCTAGTGACAACACGCAAGTCTCGATGTGTTCACAACACAAGAAGCATAAACTCAGACATCTATGTACAACCAAATACTGTATGTAAGCAGTTTAGAACTTACAGTCAATCTAGGTATGGGGTTTATGTGGCTGCTTTAAGACTAGTCCGTTAGTGGCTTACAAGCAGATAAGTAGTAAGAAACAGTCATCTCACGTTTAACACAAACCTGCTTGCAAACAGTTCGATTATTTATATTATGAGTCACTCCACCCCCCCCCCCCCCCATTCAAGACGAGTTCAGTACAAAGTTCAACCCATCAATTTAATTTTTTTTATACATAGTCAGACTAAATGTAATAGTTTTACCCAGGTATTTAAAGCTGCAGTTCAAGCAATATCCTACTTTTGTTTTTAATAAATCAGTTCTATGCAAAAATAAAAAATAAAAAAAATGTTAAGACTTTTAATGTATTCTAATGTAGCAAGCATTTTTGTTTCTATAGCAGCCATTTACAAAGTCCCATACCCTGCCTCTTCTGATACAGGCTCTAGCACACCCCTTTTGGCCTCTCTCCAGCAGTGTACTAATTGTATCTAGTGATTGCCTGGCCATATGATCTTCCACAGGACTTGAAATCCTGGGTACTCTTTTGCAGCACAGTGATTTAAAGAACCAGCGAGCCAAATCTTCAGCGATAGACTACAGGAGAACAGATTGATCGGCAATTTAGCTAATCACTTGTCAAGTGTGCAGATTGTATTGATACACATTGAATGTATTTTAATTGGCAGCTTGAACTGTAGCTTTAAGTGAATATTGTGTTTATTGAAACCCAATTTAGATCAGCTACTGGACAATTCTACAACTCAACTGAGTGTAATGTGCTGCACTGTAAAGTTTCTAATGCAAGAGGAAATTCTATTTTCACCAACTCTACAAGTTTGTCCAGTGCAGCCTAACATCACGCATTTAACACTGAAAAAAGTAGACACTTATTCTGAATGAGTCTTCCTACTGGAACACACATTCTGGCATCATGTAGAAGCAGAATTGGTTAATAAAAAAAAAAAATTCTATAGATATCTATAGCACAGAATTAAGAACGAAGGTGAAGATAAAGATCACTTCTCACGAAAGATTTCCAGGCAGCATTCACAGTGCTGTTGGAAGTAACCCCATCATGTGAATTACTGCTGACATCACTTCCCACACCTTAATCACAAGTAGAGAACACCATGAGGTCACAAGTCACCAAAGCATAGGTTTCAAAACTAACGTAATATCCCGGGCATCTCTGGTGCATTAGAAACACACAGACATCACACTGCAGGCAAGAAGCCGCAGTGTAATGCAGTACAAAGCAATCGCACGCCGCTCCTAAAATAGTCATTACTAATAGTTATTTTTGCTGCTGCCAGGATGACAGAAGTCATTATATATAGACACAAATTTAAGTGCTGCATTGTAATCCCATCAACAGAAATGTGATGTCAGAATAACAGTATTACACAGTAAGTCACCAAGGTAGAGGATATTGCTTGTTTACCTACCTGGACGCAGTCAGCAATGAGCATCTTGGAGCAAGCAGGATTACTACATCCGGGATCCTACAGTCCATTGGTAGCATTATGTTCCTCAAAGTTACGCACTGCAGAAATGCTGGCTAAAAGGCGGCCACTAAGATTGTAAAGTGTAATTGAAGTCGCCAAAACTCCAGTAAAACAAATACAATAAAACTTCCCACAGCTATCTGGCTGCCACAATAAAGTCTTAGTCATCACATACTATACTGCCTGGATGCAGATGGAGGACAGACCAACAAAGGATTGTTTACTTAGAAAAAAAACTAAATTGCTAGAACTTGCAAGTTATACTACAGAAACATTCACACACAATTGAATGTTTAAGTTTGAAAATAGAAAATTTATCTTTAATGGTTAAATAGTTCTTCTTTTTATATTGGCAATGTTTAGTTTTAAACAAGCTTCCAATCAGTTCAGCAGTTAAATTTGCCTGTTGAAACTCTAAAAGAAATAACACTTTAGTGCAAAGGTTTGACTTGTGACAGCACATCCAGGCTTCAGGGCATTACTTTAAGCCATTTCAAACATCCCGGCACCATTTCAGAACTGTTACCAAATCATTCACTAGTCCGACCAAATATTAAATGAGTGAATTATAGGTTAAACTAAAATATGCTATTTTCCCATCCCAGCCATTTTAAACTAGGATAAAGCCAAATTGGCAAGTGTGCGGAAAATTCTCCAGGAAGATTGTGGACATAGAAATGGGACTCAAAATTGCTTGAAAATAAACTGTAAATAAACAGTCTAAAAGGACAAAACTACAGACCATTGTGTTGTCAGTTTGGTTACTTCAAAGTTAGTGGCCATATTGGGATTGGAGGAATTTAGATTTATCATAGGTTCTCTTAAATGGAACAAGTGTTGATTATTTTATTACAATTAAATTACTGTTTGAGCATAAGGATGTTTATGCAGCTCCAAAACCCAATAACACTAATTTACTCTACTAAAAAATATAGTGGACCCATTATAATCTGACATTAGCTAGAACAAATGGTTCTTTACACAATTAGATAGTTTTGTTCATACAAGTTCAGAAATGTTTATACTCCAACCACCCAATGTAGTTATCTTGAAATGCAAAAACAAATTACAACTTTGCAATTCTTCACATGCCTTAGCCAAACAAAGGTTATCCCCCACCCATTCAACATTACACCTAGATCAACCGTTTTGGGCAAAGTATAGGAATATTACTATATATTAATTTGTTTCTGGCACCAGCTACATGGAACGCAAAGGATATTTGCTTCTAACTGGTCCTTAAACTCATTGCATTGTACCCACTTGAGTGCAGTGGGGATTTATCCTTCGATGTTTAAGTGCAAAACGAAATACGGAATTCATTTCTTAGAGTTCAAAGTGGAGTTCAATAAACTGACTATTTACTCCGCTTCCACTGATGAAAGCACAGCTGCCGTTAAGCTTTGACATTTTAAACTTTAAAGTATAATACTGCATTCTAATGGAGTTAAAACATTTAGCTCTTCATTGCATGATTTGATAATTACAACTAAAAAAAAAAACAAAGAAACAGGTTAAATTAGTCCCTATAATTTTATCCCACACTTCACAACCCCCTAAACAGATTGGGCAAAAATAAATGGCACGATACCTAGTCTTACACAATACGCTGACTTAAATACTGAAGCTATCCAAACATGTTGAAGCGGTGTTGCTTTAAAATAAGGATTTTGTGGACTTGCATAAATCAAGTTGTCCCATGGCATCAAACTGCACAGAAATGTTTAATATAGTTTGAATTTAATACGGTTTCACAAAGGCACCACTTAAAATTGCAGCAATTTACCAGGGAGCTGTAAAATTATCAGTAAGGGATCAAGTGAGGTGTAAGTGGCTTATACAATAAAATGCAGTAGTGTCGATTCTGCACGTGACTGGGAGTTTACGTGCAGCAGTGCCAAATCAGCACCATTGCTCTACTGAATAAGCAAGGTATTTACAATGGTCAATAACAACCATGTAGACTAGAAAGGCTATTATCTACTTAAAAATTTTAACGTACTGAATCTTAATCCTATAATACTAAAAATAAATACATTCATTGCTGTTAAAAACATTCAATGAATTGATCTTTTATAAATTGGTACCTGGCACCAAGGAATCGAGGCAAATGGGCAAAAAACAGCACTTGTTTTATGCAAGAACTCACTTTAAACATGATTCCACCTATGCTATATCCCACAAACGTACAAAAACACGGAACCCAAGTAATGGTCCATACACTGGCCTGCTATTGTTACACATCCCAACACAATAAGTTTCACATTTTTTTATATATTTTTTTTTTTATTATTTAGAAGTTAATACAACCCATTACAAGGACAGTTTCATGGAGCTTCTGTTTAGGCCACAAAATGCACAAGTAGACAGGGAGGTTTAAAGGATAAATAGTCTCAACCTGGAACTTAAGTCCATTGTGAGGTCGAAGACCCAAATGCTTAACCTTTATACAGGAGCAGAAGTTTAAAGCTTGGTTTGATTACCATCTGCACAATACCAGCAAACTGCTACCACTTGCTTTGGCTGCACATAAAAACACTAATACACACTGTGCCTAGCCCAAACGGCCATAAAGTCTGCCCACTGAATGACATTTCACTGATCACAATATAATTCATGCCAAGGTCTCACCAAGCAATTCAGTGTCTTTAATGTGAAGTTGGTCTGCAGCTTAGAGTTATTTTCCAGCCAACTGGTTGGATAATTAACTGGAAAAGTTTAAGAGCACTCTGTAGCCATCAACTGTATTTCAAGCACAGTAAAAGAAATGGTATGGGGAATTCAGTGCAGCACAAAGTACACTGCCATAAAAACATTAAGGGGATGTGGAAGGGCGCTTTGCAAAACAGACGTTATCAAACACTGCATTATTAAACTTTTCCAAACTGGCTTCACAAATACTGGGACAAGCAACTGAGCATTCATTAAAAAAAAAATTTAAAAAAAAAAAGTCTTACTAAAATGCAAGAATTAAAAAAAAAAATGTTTACTACCAAAAAAAAGTGAATGTTGGGAACAGAGACTTGAGGTTCCTAGAACCTTGGCTTTTTGTTTGGGCCTTCATACTCCTCTCTCCCCCTTCCATACCCGCCACTTGCCACCACTGCAGCAGCAGCCGCAGCGGCGGCAGCGGCAGCAGCAGGCACAGATCCCATCCCTCTGGAAGCCTGGGCATTGGGAGTCCCTGCATTCCCCTGGCCAAAGCGATCATTGCGCTATTGGAACAGAATCCATTCATTACAGAAGATGATGTCCGTGTGTGTATAGTAAGTATTTTAGAAGGGTCCCGCAGTCAAGGTTCGTCGATACAATCACCATTGAGCCGATCCACAGGTACCAGGAACATAGAAAGGAAAAAAGGGTAATTTGCAAATTAGTTAAGTATCACACATGCCATTAGGTATGCTCCCACTTGACAATGACATCTGTTTCAAAGAACAGTCTTAATGCTGCGCTAAAAAAATAGCACAGATTTAAAAGACTAATTCAAAGAATAAACCAAGTTTGTATGGTTTCATTAGATTAACAGCTGCAATTTCACCGATTAAAAATAAAACAATCAAATTTCCTGAGGATAATTAAGAAATAAGCTATACTTTAAGGTCTACCTCTGGTTACCTAGTTGTAATGTACAGAAGAGTCAAATATTCTGACACCAAGTACACAGGCATCCTAAAAAATAAAAAAATAAAAATAAAAAATCAAAATCTGTTATTTCTGGCATTACACTTGAGTCGGACTCCTTTGCATCATTAAAAGTATTATGGCCCTACAAACAAATATCCCAAGGATATTCTAAAAGGGAAGTTTATGGCCCTATGAGTTCATTATCATTCCAGTAATCTAAAAGGAAACGCATGGCCCTGTAGTTTTGATTTCATTTCAAACACGATCTAAAAAGGAAACGCATGTCCCTGGAGATTCAGAATGATACAGCATGTTACATTCAGAGAATTGTGGGGACTGCAAACCAGAATTCGTTTTAGGCTCATGGACTAGGTGAGGCTATTACTGTAGAAAGCGTTGTTACTATATCTACTAAACTATACACTTCACTACTTGAGGGTATTGACAAAGGTAACCAAACAATCTGGACACTGAAATGTTTTGATATTACACAGCCAAGCACTATATATTGGATAAGCATACTGGAGGCCACTCTGACAGTGTTACACACCAAACATGTACTAATCTTACAGGGAATGGGGATTTAAAAGTATGATAACACCATTTGTTTAGCTCCACATTTGCACATGTAATAACAATGGCACGGAGTGTTTAATATCCACCAGAAGCTATATGCTTAGTTAGGGTTGGGTCAAATGGTAGAACGACAATGGTAGTACGTAAATACACTGGGTCAATTTGGCAGGTCTGCATTAAAACTGAAATCTGCCAAATTCAATCTTAATCTTTTTTTGGCATAATGACCAAGAATGTGTTGCAGGCCTATGACAACTGAATGTTAACAGATTTGTTTATGTTTGAAATGAGGTAGGAGCTAGCTTGCAGATGAAAATAAAGTCTAAACGGTGGTGGTCTATATCAGAAAGTTGCCAGTTAACTTTAAGTATGCAGTGTGCGCCACAAATTAAACAAGAAGCACTGCTAAGATATGAGAAGGCCCCAACCCCAAAATCTAATAACGGACATTGCGTGGAGCATCAAACCTAGATTTTTCAACCCTTATGTTTAAATTACATGAAGTAGTGAATACGGAACACCCAGAATGAGAACATTACGGAGTTGATAACCACACAGGTAACAGCCCTACCTTTTGTAAGTACAATTCCATATAATCAATTCATGTTGATATTGTGCAACAGATATCCATGTCAAATGAATGGATTTGAAAATATTTATGGGTCAACTATTGTTTTGAAGGTCACAGAAGCATTCAGAGAATTCTAGTTCATAGCTTCACACTCGCCAACAAAAAGCAACACAATCTTGTATTTGACATTGGGCATTTCAGACAGGACAGATTTGATACGCCAGTAAGTTAAAAGGTGTTAGGAGAGTGATTATACAGCAGCTAATAAGGAACTGGTGCTTTTTAAATATGACTGACCGGCAAGATAATTTCTAAAGTTGTTATAGTAAAGATATGTCCAATATCAATAACACTAGTTACCATGGTATTACAATTGGCTCATCCTGTGATTAGATTTAAGACAGGGATATGGAATCTAAATCTGCCATGCAAAGTATTACAAAGCAATGGCAAGACATTAAAAAACAGTGAGTCAAGGAAAATGTCAACAAAATTGCTCGCACTTATTACATTTGCTGACCTCTTAGTGGCAAATGAATAACAAAATGCATATTGTGAGAACCAAATATTTTTTTCTATATAAAACTGAATGGAGGCTTAACCATTGCAGAACTGACAAGGCAGTGTAAAGATTACTTGTATTTCTAGACACTCACGAAAAGTAAACTGTTTTAAATAGAAATGGAATCCAAGGCTACAAGTCAAACATGTCTCAGCTGTGTATTTACTACTGCTATCGAGCTGCAAACGGATACATTACCATGTCGCCTCCCATCATGGATGCACTAATAGCTGCTTGTGGGACCCCAGGGCTGCCCTCATAGCTCATCCCACTTCCTCCTATAGGGTACTTCTGATTTGCAGCACCATATGGATCTGAAAGGAAAAACCAAGCCCTTCAAGTAAATGAAGCACCAGAGTAAACTCAAAGTACAGAACTAAGAAAGGTGCACTTTACCTCCCATGGTCATAGGATTTGCACTCATCCGCATCTCTCGTTCTCTCTATATAAAAGAAAAAGGCACCAATAAGTAAATCTAGGTTTTGCAAGTTACCTGGAAAGCTTATGACTTGTAGGTGCCTGTTAAGGCAAACACTAGAAAATTGAACATTGAGTACTTACTGGGTCCATGTAACCTATGCGATAACCCTCTTCTCTCTGGCGCCTCATCTGTTCCTCAACTTCACGCTGACGGAGCATCATGTCTTCCTCACGTCTACGGCGATCCTCATCCTGTCTGCTTACAGAATTGAGACAATTACTTAACTTACAAGAATTACAATTTTACAGTACACCGATACAGAACTGTATTTCCTCTAAAGCACAAATTATTCACCTGCATAATAACCATTACTTAAGCCGCAGCCATTTTTTTTTTAAATGGTCACAAGTCCACTAATATCTCAGGAATGTAACAAGTATGCAAATCTCAGGAGCATTAAAAAAGTTGAAATGCTATGAACAGCATTTGAGGGAACGGCAAGCACCACAAACACACACCTCAATTGCATTTCCTTGCGCTTCTGCATCTCCTGGTTGTGAATCTCCTCCATGCGTCTCAGCTCTTCTTGACGTCTCATCAAGTCTACAAGAAAAGAAATTTGTTAGAATTGCGAGGGACTATTTCATTTTAAAACCATGACATTACTCCACAATAAGATATTAACTGGACTTATTTTAAGCATTAGAAGACCCTTAAGTCCTTGCCAGGAGGTAGCTTAGTGTTGTTACAAGACCTGGTGCATTCAGCAACCCAGATTTTGAACAGCATTGTCATACAAGTTCTGTATCTCAACTACAAGACATCTCCAGCATGCATTGTCGTACCCAAACAAAATATGGCCTTGAGCAATGTTTCTTAACCAGGGTTCCTAGGAACACTTGGGTTCCCCCCCAGGCATCCCTCAAGGGTACAAATACTTCAAAAAGTTCCACGCTCTGGCTGTCTTGAATCTTCTTAAGATCAAAAAATCCTTTTTCGGCCGTGTTGGAGCCCTCCCCCCCCCAAACGCTCCTAAATGAGGTCTCCCGACAGGAAACCCCAGAGACAAACACCCCAAGCATTACTATACACTTAAATCCCAATGTATAAGTAGTAATACAAATATGCATACTGTAATTAAAATTGTAATTAATAAAAGGTCTGAAACAGGCCACAATATGACAACACGCGATTCCAACACCGCTATAGTGACAGTGTGCACACTTATTATAAACATAGCACAACCATGCACACAAGACTCTGAGGTCCCGAATACCTCCGGACTAGTAAAATGCACCTAATCGTAATAGAATGCCACCGCTGGGCAATAGAACAGAAAGTGGGAGGCAGTACTGCCAGTACTATTGCCCAGAGGTGGCATTCTATTACGATTAGGTGCATTTTACTAGTCTGGAGGTATTCGGGACCTTAAGAGTCTTGTGTATAGAAAATCTTGATCCCGTGGGGTCCGGTGGCGGAGCACAGCTGCACAAGCAAAGGGGGCTGCAACCAGTGTGAAGGCTAAAAAAGTTTTATTAGGTGGTCATAGGAAACAAGTAAACTCTAACGCGTTTCGGGACCTGTGTCCCTTTGACAAAGGGACACAGGTCCCGAAACGCGTTAGAGTTTACTTGTTTCCTATGACCACCTAATAAAACTTTTTTAGCCTTCACACTGGTTGCAGCCCCCTTTGCTTGTGCAGCTGTGCTCCGCCACCGGACCCCACGGGATCAAGATTTTCTTATCAACACTGGGCGTGATGCACGCAACTACCTAGGACTGGGCTGCTGCTTACAAAAGTGAGTTCTCAGTGATTATACATTATTTCACACCTGTTTTACTAGGGACACATTAGACTTATATGGTATATATATGAATCTGTGTTCGTTCTTCAGTATCACATGTACCAGTATATCACTTCAATTATCCTGTGAGTCCACAGCAGCATTCATGCATGCCCAGATACCTTGAGTTAATCACATATGCCTGACTCCTATACATATACATAGGATTGCTGAGCCCCTCACATAGGGATTATATCCCTGACTTACCACTTGAGTCTTGTGTATATGTTTATTACATGGTTGTGCTATATGTGTTTATATACAGTGTGCACATTGTCACTAAAGCGGTGTTGGAACCGTGTGTCATGTCATATTGTGGTCTGTTTCAGACCAATTAATTACATTTTGAATTACGGTACGCTTATTTTGAATATTTGTATTACTATTTATCCATTGGGATTTGAGTGTATAGTAATCCTTGGTGCACGCTTTGTTTTTATCCCTCAAGGGTACGTATTCCTGCAATTTTCAGGTCATTTGAAAATTGTACGAAATACAGAATAATTTACAATGCATTGGATCTCAGACCCGCTATTAGAGAGCATTGGGGTTCCTCACAATTTCACATAGGGTTCCTTAACCAAAAAAGTTGGAAACCACTGGCCTACAGTACTGCACAAAATATCTTCTGGCAAGTTTACATAGAACAAAACCATTTGTACTCAGCAGTGAAATGTGTTATGTTCCCTCAGTCAATTCAAGTGAACAGGTGGGCTTGCACACAACTGAAGGGTTGAGAAAAACTAACCTTGACGCAATAGGTTGGCTTGATGCTCGTGATATGTATCTTCCATCTCACTTTCAAGCTTCTCCTTAGCTTCCTTCATGTTTTTATCCACTTGCTGTCTCTGCTGTTTCTCCATCTCATCCAGGGATTTCCACCTCTGGGAATATTCAAACTCAAAAGTGCCATGTTGAGCAAATCGAGGGGGGATCTCTCTCTCCCTGGAACAGGAAAGATGGGCGAGATTAAGAGACATGTACCTCTCAACGCTCCACTTATGTTTCCCATGTAAATCCATACACTGGCTTCCTATGCTTCTACATTTAAAAACTCACCTTGACATACAATTTCCCCCTCCAACCCTATGGGGACCAATTCACGCCATGCAACATTCCCACCCTCAATACTTAATGGGATCAGATGTCAGGCTGGACTATACGCAATTCTGAGATATACTCCATTCCACAATGAGCTGCCACTTATTTGTTGCAACATTGTCCCTCAGCCCATCTAGATTGTGAGCGCTCACAAGCAGGCCCTTATGACTTCATATCTATTTTTGTGCATGTTTGCCCTTACTTCTTATTTGTATAGAACGGTTAAAAATGATCAAATCTCTGTACCCCCATAGTACCGCGCAGCAGTTTATTGGTGCCTTAGGCCACGGGAGCGCAAACTTTTTGTGCTGCGCCCGTCTCTCGTGCCCCCTGCCTACCTTCATCCGCGTCAAATGACGCTGCGTGGACGTCAGGTCACATGGTGCCGCGGTGTTGCCATGGCGACGCAACACAGACGGCTGAATCCCAGTAAGTAAACAGTTGCAGGGGCCTCACGCGATCCCCCGGGATTTCATTTAAATGCCTGGGGGGAGAGCGCGGGGCCTCTGCAACTGCCCACACCCCCCCAGCACAGTCGCGCCCCCCCACTTTGCGCACCGCTGCCTTAGGATATGGCCCCAGTATCAGCCGCTGCACTAGCAGCGCGTGCATGTGAGAAAGCCCCGATCTGCGGTTGAGCTGCAAGAGATTGGGACGTGGGGGGCATGAAGGGGGCGCACCTATGACGGCTGGTTTGCCCTCTGGCTGAGCCGCAGCCAGCGCTACGTCGAAACCAGAAAAACAAATCTGGTATTTACAGAATGTGGTTGCGCATCGCGATCTCTCCTGGCACCATAGAGGGGCGGATATTGTTCCCTCTGCGGACGCTGTAGCGCGCAGCAGCCAACACTGGGGACGAGGCCCAAGGCCGCGCTTAGTGCCAGTGATACCACGGTCGCTGAAAATCAAATTGAAGTGACTTCCAGCGATCGCAACCAAGCTGTTGCGCGCTCCTACTATAAGCGCAAGCGACAGTCAATGCATTTGTTTTGATGTGACGGTGCGTCGCCGGGACAAAGCGCGGCCTAAGGCTACGGCCCCAGTGCACAGACTACAGCCGCGATCTGCAGGGGAGCTCTGGGATACGTATGGGGTCGTGGCCCTACCTGCCCTTCCATTGACCACCCGCCGAGCACGCGAAGACAAAATTCTTGTCTTCCCTGCCAGCGTACACGTCACAGCGCCTTGCGCTGGGGAACTGGCCGTACAAGTAAACAATGATAGTAATGCAACAGGCCGCAAGCAACATTATTGGAAGTCTAATGTGAACACAGCAAGGGGGACAGATAACATTACAATAGAATTGCGGGTATATTCTTACTTTTGGTACATATGATTTTTCTGAGCAAGTTTTTCAGGCAGCCCATCCTCGTTGTCAAACTGTTCAAGGGGCTCCACAATAACTGGCATTGGAGTACTAGAGATTTAAAAAACATGTTTTTAAATGAGCATATCAAGTAATTTAAAGCTGCAGACCAAGCAATATCCTACATGTACTTATCACAAATGTATTAAAAGAGTTTTTGGGGCACAGAACAAAGAATGACAAGGGGAAAATCAATCACAACATTACGAATGTGTGTTTTAATAAATGAGTTCTGTTCTTTGAGAAAATACATAAAACATTTCACAGCCATGCCACATTATTATAATGTAAGCATTTTGTTTCTATAGCAACCATTTACAAAGTCACATCCCCACCCTCTTCTGAAATGGGATCTGACACACCCCTTTGAGCCCTGCCCTTTTCCCTAGCAGTGCACCAATTGTATCTAGTGACTGCCTGGTCACAATATTCCCCACAGAACTTTGCATCTTTGGTCCTCTTCTGCTGTACTGGCAGCCATTTAGTGAACCCCAAGCCGAATCTTCGCTGATCGTTCGCATGAGAAAGGATCGATCAGCAACTTGGCTAATTACTTAGTGTGGATTGTACTGATGCACATATGGGGGAACTTTTATTTATTTTTTTAACGCAGCTTTTACTGCTTGCTGCTTTAATACCATGTCATCGTGACCAAATAAGGCCCGTGTCTGTTCCCTTAAAAAACCTGAAAATAAGCTCCATGTCCAAAAAAAAAAAAGTTGGTCTGCTTTAATTTAAAATGGTTTCCAGATGTGATATTTTGAAGAGCCCAAAGTATGTAACTGCCAGTACATGGCAAATCCTTCAGTTTAAAATCCCTCTGTAGTTTACATGGTAAAGGGAGAAGGAGTGGCTCAATTGAGTCAAGACGCCAACTAAATCAGGAAAATTTGGTTCATTCCCATTGTCAGCTCCATGTGAACTTGGGAAAGTCACTCTATGCCCCTGCGCCTCAGGCGCACACACAAAAAATAAACACTTTGTCAGGGCAGGGACAGTGTAAAATTCCAATGTGCTGCACACCACGCACTATACTGTAATTGAAGTGCTTTGAGTCCAGTTGGGAGAAAATCACTACATGAAATGGCTATTAAACAGCTGTTGCTTGGTGGAGTACAATGGGCTTAATCACTGAAGTTCTTATCCTAACCATCTCAGATAACATTCTTTGAAGTATGACACCAAATGAGGGTGTAACCATTGTTTGGGATTTGGACTCTTGGCAACATTTTAAAACCTGGTGAGAATGGAAGAACTAAAACGGTAGAAATCAGAGCCTCTACTACAGGGTATTGAAAAGTACATTGTTCTGTTATGGAGTGCAGAGAAATGTACTTACGTGGTCAAAAGTAAAACTCCATCATTGCATCTGTCAAAGGCTTTCCTGGCAGCTGGCTTAGAGGCAAATTCTACTATCCCCTTTCCTGTGGATCTTCCACGGTCATCAACAATAACCACAGCCCTTTCCACTGGACCAAACTGACTAAACGCCTCCTCCAGGAGCTCATTTGATACGAAGGGAGACAGGTTGCGAACAGAGAGAGCGGCCGCATGTGTTGCAAAACGGACACGAAGCTGTCTGCCTCTCATAGGGAAGTCATCAAGCTCTGCCTTGGCTATTTCTGCCAATGCCCTTGATTCCTGTAAAATCAAGTAAAAATTACCTTAATCCAAAATGACTTTGCAATCCAAAGTGTATTTAAGATAGACATGTTTAGGAGTAATGTCCCTTTTTACCCAAGTCGGATACCTAATAGGATATTAAGATCGTTTGTCAACCTGGTGAGTGGACACGTGGATGGTTTGATTTCCTGACTGCCCTGTGTCCTTAGCAAGTGTTTGCACAGTCAGAGCAGCTCAGGGACCAAGGGTAAAGAAAACATTTGATTGACAAAAACACTCCATTCAGAGGCCCATATGAAATGCTTTTTGTAATTAACTAGCCCCCCTCATCCCCCAAAAGAAATGTAACCAAATCATTTAGGGAAGCCAATAGCATCCAAGTGGGACCATCACCAATACATGAAATAAACACTGGAAATTAGCAAAGTACATTACAATAACCAAGCAAAAAACACTCACCAGTTTGATGAATCCAAATCCTTTGCTTTTATTGATGAAAACTTCACCCGGTTCTCCATATTTAGCAAACAGCTTTTTAAATTCTTCATCCGTGATATCAGTAGGGAGATTACCAACAAACAAACGGCAGCGCTGAGTGTATGTCTTCTCTCCGGGCCTTCTCAGGAGGGACAGTGTTGCCCTGACACCCTGTGTAAAAAAAAGTTTGTGTTAACCATTTCTGAACTATTATGATCAAGTGGATAAAACACTTCTTGCATTAACAGCTACTGCAGATTGACTGTGGCAAGATTAACAGGTTATGCGACCAACTACAAGTACCATAAAAGCAAATGCTGATTTTAAGTGTTTTATTAGCGAGAAGGAGCAGCTCTTAGATTGTAAGCTCTTCGGGGCAGGGATTTCCTTTCCCTATTGTCTGATTTTGCTGCACTTATTGTATTATTATAATTCCCTGTACTGTATTTGTGAAGCACCGAGTACACTTTTGGCGCTATATAAATAAAGGCATACAATAGTGAGTAAAGTCACTGACTGGCACCGATTTTGAAGCAGGGGAACCTGGTTCAATTCCCAGTGTCGACTCCTTGTGACCTTGGGCAAGTCACTTTATATCCATGTGCCTCAGGCACCAAAAACAGGTTGTAAGCTCCATGGGGCAGTGATCTGTGCCTGCAAAATGTTTATCTAAAGCACTACGTAAAACTTGTAGTGCTATACAAGAACATGCCATTAGTGTGATCTATAAAAGCAAGCACTACATAATCAGCCAAATTAACTATGAACAAACAGTTTACAAGACAGTCTAGCTTGTGTCACTCAAGCTGCCAAAACAATGCACATCCTAAAAATCTCCAATTAAATCCACTCTGCCAAGTGAGAAATGACAGGCCGTACATTCAGACAAGGCAGTGGGAAGGACAATGAACAATCCTCCAAACATTCACTGCTAGGCAGCAGTAGAATGTAAATTTACAGCCTCTAGGATGAGGCTTTTCAACTGGGGGATAAATGCAGACGCAAAGGGGCTGAGCCCTTGTATGGTCTGACAAATCCATTATAGTTGCTCAGGCAACAAAATGCAATATTTCACACATCATTTCTAAGCCATGGATGGTGCAGGTGTTATAAAAGCTTGCAGATTCTTTAAGTAGAATAATGTGTCTTGAAATATAGCCAAAATGTACGTGATTTGTGAACCTCTATTTAATTGAGCCGATTTGGCCCCTTCTGAAAACAAGTTGAAAAGCCCTGACCTACGGGAAAATTACACATTAATCTTACATTTTAGCACAAATTAACCAAACATTTAAATATTTAATTGTTCAGTACATCGCGTTAAACGTAGCAAATATTTTGAAAACGGCAGAAAAAATAAAAACCACATTTGTATAACTGGTTACAAGAAAATGTGAATCGGCTAAAGTCTCAATATGAATGTTTTGTAAATAAATACAAGAGAAAAAAAAATAAACGGAGTTAAAATGGCAGATAACGAGTCTGCATGAGCTCAGCTGATCACTACACCCATGTTTAGCAGAAGGGGGAGGTGTAATCCCAAAATGGAGTCTCCAGACAAAGGTAGGCACGGCCAGGGCCGCCATTTTAGGTGCTTCCTGCAACCCGTGAATAACCAAAGCCCCCCTCCCCCAGGGAGAACATCTGGAGCCCCATAGACAGCTGGCATGGATACCCCTTCTCCATACAGCAATATGCAATGCGTTATATAACTGACACGGCCGCAGGAATCCTACTAACCCTTTCACTGCCAGGACCGACCAGCACTGTACACAATGATATTCACCGGACAGAAAAGACAATTGCCTTCAAAACTACTGCCCGTATAGTCATTCTTACTAGTGATTGAGACTTACATACCACATAAAGATATATATATACACGCACGGATGGCTAGTAACCGTAACAGGCTAGTGTGTATATACACGGGATATATATGATATATATAACCCACGGAGGGTATAGTTCACACAGGGGAGTGTATATTAAATCAACGTGTATGATCGGAGTGGCCCCCGATCCAGCGCACTCCGCGCACACTCACCTCGTTCCAGCCATCGATGTCCTCGGGGGGCGCCTTTCCCACCTCGTGTCCGATCAGAGGCGTCGGCTGCTGCTGTTGCTGCGGGGGATGCTGCTGGAAGCGCGAGTGCTGCTGCCCCCCGCCACCGCCGTGGTGAGGACGTTTCTGCCCCCCCTGATGCTGCTGGTTAGGCCCAGACCATTGCCTCTGCTGCTGTTGCTGCTGTTGCTGAGGCGAGGCCTGGACAGGCTTGGTCGGTGGGGTGACCACTTTAGACTGTTGCGGTGGCTTCGGGGCCTGCTGCTGCGGAGGGGGCTGCTGCTGTTGCGGCTTTACCGGTTTCTGCGGCGCGGGCTGCTGGTTAGCGGGCTTGGGCGGCTGCGGAATGGGCTTGGGCTGTGGGGTGGCGGCCGGAGGCTGCGCTGGGGTCGGTGCGGCCTGTGGGGCGGGGGTCGGTGCGACGGGCGCTGCCGGCTGCGATGGCTGCGGAGTGGGTTTCGCCGCCTGCGGAGGGGTTTTCACCGGCTCCTGAGGGGGCGGTTGTTGCTGAGGTGGCGGTTGTTGCTGTGGTGGCGGTTGCTGCTGAGGTGGGCCGCGATTCTGCTCCATGTGCATGGAGCCACGGTAATTCGGCATCCCGCCTCCTCTGCCACCGTTCCCGCGGCGATACAGGCCCATTCCGCTGCCGCCTCCACCGCCGCCTACAACGCCGCCGCGGCCCCGGTAACGATCCCGGGACATCATTCACGAACCGAAAATAGCTGCTTGCGCAAGACGTATTAAGAACTTCGTCACCACAAAATGGCGGTCGACAGAGAGCGCTGCGGCTCCTTTGTCCTCTCTTTATATATGGGCGGTTTTGTCCCGCCTTCCGTGCGCGACGGGGTCGGCTGTCCAATGGGAACGCGCCGTCGAAGCGGTGCGCGGCTTCCTATTGGGTGGAGAAACTAATGGAGAAAGAGGGTGGGATGGACAGGAATGTGAACCAATAGGGAAAGGGTGAAATCAATGTGCAGTTCTGATTAGTGGATTTGTATCAGGGATTCTTTTAGTGAATAGTCTGTAGCTCAACACTAGCGCTGGACAATAGGGTCTTTGTGGGATAATGGATTCCAGTCACTAAGCAAAATACCCAGTTGCGTTACAGTGCCGAGGTACAATGGGTACTCTCTTTGATATCATGTGATTTTGTCCAGGATCACCATCAAATCTGATGCTATTTGCGAATCCTTACCATAATACAGCATACTAGTAGCTAGATCAGTGCTGATAGCCTGCATTGCTGTGTCTAAAATAACACACGCTGCCGGTGCTAGGTAATGAAGGTCCTGCTCCCAGGAGCTTACTATCTAACAGGCGGGGAGGAGAGTACTGAGAGAGAATGAGGTTGGTGGGTTAGAAAAGGCTGAAGACATGTTACCCAGTAAACAGCAGCTAGGTGTTATCATGAAGGCAAGAGGCGAAAGAAAATGAAACCTTTGTCATACAAGCTTACGAAGTGAGTTTATAAGGCATTTTATTCCATGAGCATATCCCTTGCCATCAACATATGTGTCCGGGCCCGATTGGCATCTAACTGCATTTTTCCCACAGTACCAACTCTGCACAGTGTAAGGCACCAACAACAAGTTTCACACTGCGTATGAAAGGCTCAGCCTTAATAATGTGATTGTCGTAAACATGGCCGCCAACAGAAATCATGGGGCCCAGGACAAATGAAAGGAGCAGGCGTGGTGACCGGGCAACTGGATTTGTCGAGGGGCACGGTCGGGCCCCCTGACTCACAGGGCCTGGGAGGCCAACCCCGGCAGACCCCCCCCTGTTGGCGGCCTGGTCGTAAATAACGTTGTCTGTATTAAAGTGAGATAATGATTTTTTTAGTCAATGTATCAAGGTAATGTGTTAGTTCATACACCAAGTGGGGAAGGGTCAGCCGGAGTGAAGGAGGAAATCCTTGAAGAAGCAAAACATTTGAAATGTTATGGGATTTAATAAAAATGTTTGCGTTTGCGCTTGTCAAGCACTCTTCCGTAGTTGGCTATTGCAGCTAGCCAAGTGCCTGCACACCTGCAGGCGATGTAGCGCGTTGACGGGGCAGCTAATTGTGGAGACAAAAAAAATCGTCTTTTCAGACGGCTGCCGTGTGACGTCAGCGTTACATGAGCTGGTTCAGCCAATGAGGGTGAACCAGCTTCGTCACGCCCCCAGCACTATGAGCAGGGATCGCTTGGGCTGCAGCCGCGCGGCACAGTAGGAGCACGCTCGCTAGCAAGCGGAGTGAGTGTATAATCTGTGCACAGTTCCCCAGCAGTGCAAGATCTTGTAACACTTTCCTGTTTGTGATAATTTGTTGCAACTATTCCCAGCAGTTTGAGCTGCAAACTTTAACAATAGTCAATGTTACTTTAGTAATATTCGGATACTTTGTAGCTGTTGAATTATACTGACTGATGGATTGATTGGAACTGAAAGGCAGCCATTTAGTTTGGCACACAATCAGGATGTTTACAGATTTAACAGGAGACCAAACGATTGCTAGCTTAGGTGAGATTGTAGAATTATACATTGTCACATGCTTTACATCTAGAAATAAGAGAAAAAAGGTGGGGGAATGTAGTATTGCTGCTTTGATATACCATGTGTAATGATGGCACATGGCCAGGAGCAGATCTACATATATCAACCCCCATGGACCAAAATCAGGGAGATTTGGACGTTCTGTGGCAAAAAATGTCATTTTAATGGAAAGTGCTGATTTTTCTCAGTGAGACTCCATTGAAGCCTATGAGATTTCTGGAAATCAGTGAGATTCCCAGAAAATCAGTGAGTAGACAGGTCTGGAATTATAGCTAAGGGAAGTCACCAGGGACGGACGGACAGACACACACAAACACACATGTCGGAGTGGCTATAAAAATTAGTGGTAGTGTATGTATGCTATTTAAAAAAAATGGTTTATTTAACATTGTGAAAAAGCTATTCTAACCATACTTTAGAAAGTAACCATACTTTATACCATATTCTAACCATTCTTTATACAGTATTTGTGCTCAGACAGTAGAAATGGAGAGAAGTTTCTTAAAGTAAATGCATTTTACTTCAATTGGAAGGTGGTACTATACATTTATTAGTCAAGAAAGTAGTTGTCCCAGTCTTTGTAATAGCTATCAATGGGAATTAAAAAGGCAGAGGCTGGTTTAAAGGAGAAGTTCCTCTGGGTTTTTCTTACTTGCATAGGAAGCAGGGGGTCTTCAGAGCTGAACTGCGTTCATTCCAGGTCCGGGCACCCCCTTCTTCCTGAGATACTTACAGGAGAAGATGCCATTCGTACTTCATGGAGGTTTAAAACCCTTGTGTTTCATGGTTCAATAGGAAGTCGCAACACATGACGTTGTGGCTTCCTACTGGCCCGCGAGACGCAAGAGATTTAAACCTCAATTTTCTTTCCACTGGATGGGGCTGTACTGGCGGCTCCTTCCCTAGTGAGTATCTTGCAAAGTCTCTGGAGCAGAAATTAAAGCAGTTCAGCTCCGGAGACCCTATTTTTCCTATACATGTTAACACAAGGCGGGTGGCAAAAAAACCCAGACAGAATGAATGACGGGCGCAGATAGAAAATATCAGTAATAAATAAAATAATACACCATGTGTCACGGAAGGTGTTCGGGATAGTAACCAAGTCCCAAATTTCTTGGTCCTAAAGAGAATGAAAAAAGGGCCACAATAGTGAAGTATGAAACGGCAACTTTATATAGAAATAGCAAATTGGCTACTTACAACATAGCTGATAAAATCAGGCAGTGTGGGTGTGTGTCACCTCACAGACAATCCGTGTACAGATCAGCTGGCTCCCTCTGCTTGGAATCCTCAGTGCCTGGAGTTCTTAACGCCTGCAGTGTTGTTCGTTTTTTGTTTTTTTTCCTCTCTCTCTGTCTCTGTCTCTGATAATGCATTTTGTTATAGATTTGTTTTTCTTTTATCTGTAATTTACTCTTAATTTGTTTAATGGACTTTTTAGTTATCAGGAAGCTTTCGGGGAAAACCGATATTGCGTGATTAAAAAGAAATAAAATCATCAGCAAAAAACAATGTTATTGCTGATCAATTTCCCCTAATAAAGATGTCTTCTAATTTAATAATGAAACAAGGTTGACAATATGACTGGGCAAATATATATGCTATGGTTAGTAATATGGTGCAAAATATGGCAGTGTTAACACATTTATATCATACAACTTGGTCTGTTAACTCTGTCATTTGTATATTGAGCTATTTAACTTGACAATGCTGGGAAAATGAATTACGGTAGGTATTTGACTTTGATTGCTTAGACTCGAGGGTATGCAAATTGGAACCATACCTCTTCTTATTTAATATTATTATGATAGGGGGTTTCTAAATGATACATTTCTAACAATATATCATAACAAGCAATTGATGTGCAATACTATGAGGTGTGCCTGCGCCCCATTTTCAGGAGGAGGCAAAATCAATGTTACATAGGTACAACAGGAGGCACAACCCATTTTACATACATAGGTACAAGAGTATTAACATCTTAATTGATCACATCTGATAAGATATACCTTTTACAGATGAACTAACTGTGGTGTTCCCTCCTCCCCTCCCTTTCCCCACCACCATTGCATCCTCATTTTTCTTAAATCCTTAATTTTTATTGCTGTGGAGGGTATGAGGGCAGGTGTGGGACAAGGAATACAGAAAGCAGAAGTATATTGGAGGAAGGGTTCAGAGCTACACCATAATTAGTTATGATGATCATACATTGTATGTGCATTATCTCAAAAACCTACTTTAACAGAGATTGCAGCATTTTACCTATAGTGCGATAGCTAAATTAATTATTTGAGTAGAGCCCGACTGTTGAAGCCAGGGACTCCACATTTTTTAGTTCTTAGATAATGAGCCATTGAAGTATACAGTTATTTTCTCAATTTCTCCATTTTCTCCATACATTATTATACCAAATTGTGTTAATGATGAGAGAGGGGAGTGGAGGAGTTTGCGTGCTTAGTGGCAATGAATATATTAGCAATTAACGTTTTGGAGTGTCCATCCATATGAGAAACATTAAGCCCACTTGGCCACATCCCCTCCAACATAGAGGTGACGATAGTGGGTAGATTGTTTATAGTCTTTAGTGGGTAAGATAACAGCTTTAGAGAACTTTGTAGGAATTTTCCTTAATAATGGTACTGATAAAGGAATGAGCAGTCACCTCTCAAATATCTGACCATTTTTCTTGATGTAGCTCTTGACCCATCTCTCTTCCTTTGTATCAAGTACCCCTCTTTGGGACTAAATGGCAATAGACCGCCAAAGTAATCCCTTTACTAGTAGCTCCTGATGTACATAAGTGTTCAGATGGTGTTAGAATTTATAAAGTGTCGAATTTGTAAGTGTAATGCCGCCTCCCACAGCGCCCGCTGCGGCTCTTACCTCCGCTGTCGGGGCGTGCGGCGTCCGGTCCCGTGATCTCTCCTCTCTCCCTGCAGCCCCTGCTGCTCATGCGCGCTGCCGGGGCAGACCCCCGCGCGCGTCTACAGTTCCGGCTTTTTCTCCCGGCAGATTCAATCCGCCCCTTCCGTCGCGCGCCACTATGTCCATCTCCACTGCCGCCAATATACTTGTTCCTCCCACACCTGTCCTGCATCCTGCCTCAGCCTATCAGCGCTCTACCTTCATCTGACATTACCGCTGGAGGTTCTCATTGGCTCCTGTCAGTATATAGTGCTACCAGCCCTGAGCTGATTGCTGAGCATAGTCAGTCTCTAGTTGTGCTTGCTACAAGCTACTTCGCAGTCTGCTCTTGTCTTCCGTTACAGACCCTTGCTTGAATCTGGACTCCCGATCTCTGGCACCCTCGAACCCCGGCTCGCCCTACGGACTTCTACCTTCTCCTCGACTTTGGCTTTGGACCCCGACTACTCTTGATCTCTCTGACCCCGAATCTGGCAAGTACCTCTACGACTCTACACTCTCCTGTCCCGAACCAGGTTATCCACACGACTCTGCTTACCAGACCCGCTCATGCGGCTGTAGGGCGGTGGTTTTCCTGTATCCCCACCTCGGCCTCGTGGTCCAGTCCGGTTTGTGGTGAGCACTCCTATAGTCCCGTGACATTATGCTCAGCCCAACAGACCTGGACTCTGCTGAGGTGGGTCGACGCTTAAGCGAACACGATGGCCTGTTCAAGGAAGTAGAGTCTTGTCTCTCTCAAAATAACCAGCTTATGGAACTGCTCCAAAACTCCTTGGGTACCATTTCGGAACAACTCAAATCCATTCTGTCCTCTCCCGATACTGCTACCGCTCCTCCTGCTCCTATCTTCTCCCCGCCGGTACATCCAACTCACCCTCCTGAACCTCGCCTACCTACTCCCAATCGCTATGCGGGAGAGCCTTCAGCATGTCGTGGCTTCCTGGGGCAGTGTTCCATCCAATTTGAGCTTCTACCCTCTCATTTTCCTACTCCACGTTCCAAGGTCGCGTACATTATCTCGCTGCTGACCGATGATGCCCTGGCCTGGGCTACACCCATATGGGAGCAACGGCCGGATCTGACCTCCAACCTGGACCGATTCTGTGCTGAATTCCGGAGGGTGTTCGATACACCAGGTAGGAGGGTAACGGCAGCATCTTCTCTCCTCAATGTAATGCAGGGAAATCGCTCTGTGGCTCGCTACGCACTGGAATTTCGCACTATTGCGGCAGAAACAAGGTGAAATGACGATGCACTCGCCGCAGTGTTCTGGCAGGGTTTAAATGACTCCCTCAAAGACGAACTGGCCGCTCTGGAGCGTCCTACATCATTGGAGGAACTCATCGCGCTCTGTATCCGTATGGACCAGCGGCTCCAGGAGCGAAGAGCAGAGAAGGGGAAGCGTCAAAAAGGTACCCAACCCGGAGGCGCATGCGCGATGGTGAGGGGAACGGTTGCCTAATCGTATAGCTCCCACCCCCGCCAAAGCATTTTTCACAATAAAGCTAACCAAAACTACCAAATCTATATAAAAAGAACGTTTACCGACGCCGGAATACACCGCGATGGCCCCGCCATCAACAAAAAAAAAGAACACGGGATCTGCGGAGGTATCTGAGTAGATCCTCATCCAGAGATGGGAGGGCAGAAATGGCGCCCGGCTCGGCACCAGGATCGGGATCGGAACGAGAGGAGGACCGGGAGGAGACACCAGAGCAACGGCCAGTACGGCGGTGCGATTTCGACCGGCTGTACAACGACATGAAGTCGTTATTTAGAGCCGAAATCCAAGAACTCCGACAGGAGGTACAGGGCCTGGGAACAAGAACCGGGGCCCTGGAGGACAAAATGGTGGCGGTCTCCTCCACAATTAAAAAATCAGACAAACGTGCTGCATACCTGCAAAACCAGATCACAGAGCTGGCCGAGAGACAGGAGGATGCTGAGAACCGGGACCGGCGGAGCAACATTCGCATCCGAGGCATACCAGAGGAAATAACAGAGATTGAAGATTTCCTCACAAGATGGATGACGAGTTTGCTCCCTGACACTCCAGCAGCTGAACTAATGTTAGATCGATGCCACAGGGCCCTACGGAGCAAACCGCTGGCGAATGCGCAACCCAGGGATGTGATCGCCAGGTTACACTACTACCGCACCCGGCAGGCAGTTTTTACGAAAGCCCGGGGAGAGGAAGCCTGTAAATTTGAGGGCATCTCGCTACAGCTTTATCAGGATCTGTCCCCCCTGACCCTGGCCAGACACCTGAAGCTACAGCCCATAACCCGCCTCCTCAGGGACAAAGCCATCCGATACCGGTGGACCTTTCCGTTCGGCTTACTAGTCATCAGGAACGGAAAGGCCGCCTCAATGAAAAACCTGGAGGAGGGGGAGGAATTCCTGCGTAGGCTGGGAATTACGACCGGAGAACCCAGGAGCCCCCGGGCAGAGAGAGAGCCGGACAATGAGTGGCAGCAGGCCGGCACATCCCGGAAGACTCGAGCCGCCAGTGAACCGGAGAAGGAGTGAAAAAGCAAATAAAGAACAAAGAATGCTCAGCTCCAATAAAATGTTTTGTTACCAGTTTTGGTTGCCTACAAGTTATGGCCTACAGTTGGGACTCTCAGGACTGCTAACAGCTTGAAGCGCGAAGTAGCGGAGTAGGCATAAGTAATGCCACAACTCCACCTATCTAAGGCGGGATACACAGATTCTATTCCACGGGGTCAGACCTAAGCCTGCAAAAGAAAAGACTTACCAGAAATTCCGGCGACAATGGCTGCCCCGCAACCCGGAAGAGACGCGTGACACGCACCTAGGAAAGATGGAGGCATCGCGCCTCGTGGCGAGCCAAAAAAAATCCTGCACGGCCGGAAGAAGATGAGCCCAGCGCGGGAAGACGTCCACTTCCGTCGACGTCCGGCGGTGAATGAGCCAAGACCGGAAGGACGTCACCGGATATGGCCGTGCGGCCATCTTGGTAGAGGCGCCTAAGAGGGAAAAGAGGATCTACGTCATGAGACGGCGCCGGAACAGCCCCAAGACCGGAGAAACCAGATGCCCGCGGCAGCACACAAAAGAAGGCACAGCCCCACGGACAGAGGAGCAGTGTCGCCCTGCCCGCAGACCCACCGGCCGCAGACTCCCCTTTGGAGGACACCCCGGCCCCGATTGCAGACGCCCCCCCCGATGGATAGGGCCATTACCCACCCATAATTTAGACACGGGGATAGGACATGTCGAGGGAAGTAGGGGGAAGGAGGAATACCCAAGTGCGGCAAGGCAGAGAGGAATAACACCACACAGCGGACAGCAGTAACGCCACTAATTAAAGGGGAGCAGGGCCACCTAGTCTTATGCTCCAAAGTCGGGGGCCAGTAAGGAAGGGGCTCGGAAAGAGCTAGCACGTAAAAACGGCCGTAAAACACCGTGGGATAGATAGCGGTCACAGGGCACAGAGACATCACACACCACATAAAAGCTAAGCAAGGGGAAAAGCCCCCCACATAGATAGGGTATACATGCATACCAAATCAGCTTGCAGTCCTGAAGACGCCGGACGTTCACATTGTTTATAAAGAGTTGCCATAAGCTTGGTTAAAATTTGATGGGGGGGGGGATAGCCTCCTTCTTGCCGTCGCCATGAGTCTCCTCATGGATACCTGGGGGATAGACCCCAGGAGATTTATGCAAGACCCCGGTGGGCCGGGGAACACGGGTAAGGCTCAACCTCGCGTGATCAGAGGTGGGCCCGCCCGAACCGGAACCCCACGTGGGGCAGTTCAGGTGCCCAGGGGATCTCGGTCCTCTGAGGTCACCGAAAGTTATCAAAGTTTATTTGTTGTCTCCCCAATGTTCCCATTGTGTTTACCCCAGTGTTTTTCCCCTGCGCAGATGAGCAGTATACAAAGCAGTTCACAAGATCATACTCTGAGGAAGTTCATGTCCCCACTAGAAAGCGGTAAAGCAGCAATTCCTATTGAAAACACCAATGGGTAAGGATTTTACAATCTTATCACACAACACAAAAGGTTTTAATAGCCCCCTGAAAAGAAAACTTGCATTCTCAGACTACCGGAGGCAAGACCCCGACATAATACTACTCCAAGAGACCCACTTCTCAAGGACCAGTTCCCCCAAGTTCCTAGATAGCAGATATAGAACGTGGCTCTCCGCACCAGCAAACGTAAAAAAAAGAGGGGTAGCAACCCTATTACATAATCGCCTGGCATTCAATATCACGCTAACAAAAAAGGATAAGAATGGTCGCTTCCTGATAGTAGTAGGCGAGATGGGAGGACAGCCCCTCACAATTGCCAACGTATACGCCCCCAACGAGGGAGCCGATACTTTCTTCACGAAATTCTTCACCATCCTACATAGAGTGGCACAAGGCGGTATAGTTTTAGGGGGCGATTTCAACCTGACATTAGATCCCAAGGCCGACAGATGCACACCCAAAGCACCGAAGCACACACAAAGTAGAGCAATCTGGAACCAAGGCCTTAAGACAAATAGGTTGGTAGATATATGGCGGGAACAACATCCAGGGGCAAAAGAGTTCACGTTCTATTCGCACCCACATGACAGATACAGCAGGATAGACTACCTCTTTGTGTCTAACAGAATGGTTTCGCAGATCTCCCATACGGGCATCCATGATATTTCATGGTCAGATCATGCGCCAATTGAGCTGCGGTGCACAGACTTCAGACTAGACAGACCAGGAGCGACATGGAAGCTTAATGAATGCTTGCTAAAAATCCCTGAAATTGAAACAGAAATAAGGGATAAAATCAGGGTCTATTTTGAGGAGAATATCGGTAGCGTGACATCCCAATCCACCCTATGGGAGGCCCATAAGGCAACTCTCCGCGGAGAACTCATGGGGATAGCTAGTAGGCGGAAAAAAGCAAGGGAAAAGAAAATTCTGATCCTCCAATCCGAGCTATCAGCCCTCTCCGCCCTACACAAAACTACCAAACAAGCGCAGACCTTACAGGCCTGGCGTGACACTAAAACTAAATTGCATCTGTTGATGTCCTCCAGAGCTGAAAAGGAGCTGACCTGGTCTAGGCGACAATTCTATGAGAAAGCGAACAAGCCAGATACCCCACTTGCCAATAAACTCAAAAATTGTAACCGTAACTTCCATATCCAATCCATTCGTACCAAGAACGGTGACCTTACTTCTGATCCTAAACTAATTGTAGAGGAATTCAAAAAGTACTATGAGACCCTGTATGACGGGGCGAAGGTCTCCCATTGTGAGAACACTCATAGGCAGCTGAGGACGTTTCTAACTGAGGCAAAACTACCCAGACTGGGCAGATTGGAAAGGGAGGCATTACAGGAAGACTTCTCAGGTGAGGAGATCTCAGAGGTAATAAAAGCACTAAAGCCAGCCAAAGCCCCGGGCCCGGATGGCTTCTCCAACTTGTACTATAAAAAATTCAGAAAAACCTTAGTACCTCACCTGGCCCGATTATTCAATTCATTTTTAGATGGTGCCCCTATTCCTAGCCAAATGCTCCAGGCGTCTATAACAGTGATCCCTAAACCAGGAAAGGACCCAGCAGACTGTAAAAGTTATCGGCCAATATCTCTTATCAATTCAGACACTAAAATCTTCTCCAAACTATTAGCCAACCGTCTGAATTCGGTCATGCCGAAGCTGGTCCACCCCGATCAAGTAGGATTTATATGCGGAAGGCAAGCTATGGACAATACCAGACGGATAATAGATTTAATTGATTTGGCACAGAAA
The DNA here is from genome assembly GCF_040206685.1 of Ascaphus truei. Classification (NCBI taxonomy): domain Eukaryota; kingdom Metazoa; phylum Chordata; class Amphibia; order Anura; family Ascaphidae; genus Ascaphus; species Ascaphus truei. The sequence continues at coordinate 63,363,093 of NC_134488.1, read as the reverse complement.
AAACACATCCCGTCTATGGCATTGAGTTTAGACGCTGAAAAGGCCTTCGACCGCATTGATTGGCCCTACCTTACAGAGACGCTGCGAGTGTTCGGCATAGGGGGGAGAATGTTGGGCGCTATTCTGGCTCTCTATAGGGAACCAAGGGCGAAGGTCAGACACCAGGGCTTCCCCTCGGCAGACTTTCCAATAAAGAGCGGCACCAGGCAGTGATGCCCCCTGTCCCCACTTATTTTTGCACTATGTATAGAACCCCTAGCGGCACATATCCGCAACTCTCCAGATATAACAGGTATACAGATAAAAGATCAGTCACACAAAGTGGCCCTGTATGCAGATGACATTATACTAATGTTGTCCAAACCCCTTACCTCCCTGCCAAATGTCTTCAGCTTATTAGACGAATTTAATAAGATATCGGGGTTCAAAATCAATCAGACAAAATCAGAAGCATTAAACATCAACCTGCCAAAGGTCACAGAAAAATTAATAGAACTGAATTTTAATTTCAAATGGCAAGCATCCTCCATTAAATATTTAGGTATCTATATCACCAAAGAATATTCAGCCCTATACAAAGCCAATTACCCCAGACTAATTAGGACTTTGAGGGAGGATCTTCGGATCTGGTCAGGCCACACAATCTCGTGGTGGGCAGGATCCAATGCCTTAAGATGAATCTCCTACCCTGAATCTTGTATCTGTTTCAGACCCTCCCGATACAAGTGATCAGGGATGACATCCTCCGCTTACAGTCCTCTATGGTGAAATTCGTCTGGGGTAATAAAAAACCACGAATAAAAAGTAGCATTCTCACGAGGCCAACAGTTAGAGGAGGGTTAGGGGTACCTTGCTTGATATCATATTTCAAAGCGGCACAATTAACCCAAATTATTCAGTGGCACATGCACCCAAGCCTGCGCAGATGGGTGGAGCTGGAAAAAGCATGCTGTGACCCTGTAGAGATACAAGACCTAATTTGGCTACCCAAAAAGACATATCTGACAGTGAGTGAGCCGCTGGCCGCAGTGAATAGCTCGTTGGCAACTTGGGAGAACACCAAACACAAGTGTGCACTGACAACCCAGCACACACTTATGACCCCGATTACGGGGAACCCCGATTTCGCTCCGGGTCTGTTACGCAAGAACCTTGCAGTCTGGAAAGCAAAAGGTATCACCAGATTACTACACCTGGAGAGACACCAAAATATTAAATCATTCGAACAAATCCGAGCAGAAACAGAGATGCCCCACTCCGAATTTTTTAGATATCTCCAGGTGAGAGCATTTTACGCTAAAATCCCCAAACGCCCCAAACGCACAAATTTTGAGCAGCTGTGTTCCAGAGGCACGGACACCACGGGACTCACTTCTCGGATATACGGAGAGGTGGTCTGTCCTGGACGAGACGTAGACATTAAATTAACATTCAGAACCAGATGGGAAACGGACTTAGGGGAGACATTAGAAGACAAGGACTGGTCCACTATAGTACTGGCAGCAGCGAAAAGCTCCATATGCACCACCTTGAAGGAGAATGCATATAAAGTCCTAATGAGGTGGTACCTCACCCCTACACGATTAGCAAAGTTTGTCAAAGGTTACCCCCCATTGTGCCCAAAACAATGTGGGGAGCAGGCAGACTTGCTTCACATGCTGTGGGGTTGCCCCAAAGTGGCTCCTTTATGGGAGGAAATCCAAGATTGGCTAACGAGTATTCTCGGACAGTCGGTCCCCCTGGACCCTTGGCTGTTCCTGCTGGGCAGGCGCACTCGGGGAATAGGCAGACCGGCTCAAAAATTGATTGCACATTTTGCAACAGCCATGCGGTGCGAACTCGCAGCCTTGTGGAAGCAACCAGACCTACCCACCATTCCGAAAATCCGAAACAGAATTTGGTATATTTGCCGGATGGAGCAGTTGACAAGTCTGGTCAACGACACCGGCACAAATTTCCTGAAAATCTGGACCAAGTGGCTAGACCACTCTGATATTCCAGGGGTGAATACCACCACCATCATGCCATAATACACCTAAATGCATTCTCCTACAATGAGCCAGTACAGTCGGCGCGCAATAGGGGTACAGGTAGGGAAGACATCCATGGAACTCCCGCAGCTCTCAGCTGCTCCTAAGTAGGACAGCAAGAGGTGAGACGGTGAACAGGCAGAAGACACTGAGCTCCCCCCCCTCCTCCCCCACCTTCCCTTTTTTATGTTTGTGTGACGTGTTAGGTATGTGAGTTGGTCTACCCAGTATGTCTTTGTAAGAACGGAGGAAGGTGGAAACGAGAAAAGTTGGGTGTTGGTACATTAAAGAATGACATTGGGTTGGTAGACACTGTATGCAATGTACTGTTGCCCAACAATAAAAACCTTTTTGTGGAAAAAAAAAAAAAAAAAAGTACCCAACCCACTTCCTTCCCACATACAGCTCCAGGGGAGTCCGTCGCCGTATCTTCCGAAGAACCCATGCAGCTGGGTGGGACTCGCCTTTCGTTGACAGACTACGCCGGCGTCGGGCGGGCCTCTGCCTTTACTGCGGAAATAGTGGATACCTGGTGAGTACCTGTCCTTCCAAGTCGGGAAACGCCAGCCCCCAGTGAGTACTGGGAGAACTACACTGGGCATGTAACCTCTCCTCCCTCTCCCAAACTACCATTCAAGATACTCCTTCCTATAACCCTATCAGGAGGCTTTGGGGACATCACCACGAAGGCCTTCCTAGACTCCGGTTCTGGTGGGAACTTTGTCGATCAGGCTTTTGCGGAGAAGAACCAGATTCCTCTGGTAGCCAAGGATTGGCCCGTGGGCCTTGAAGCCATTGACGGTAGGCCTTTGCAGCCCGCATTCATTTCACAGCAGACCATTCCCCTCCGTCTTAAGATGACTGGTCACCATTCCGAACATATTCAGTTGGATGCCATCCACACGCCGGCTGTAGACGTGATATTAGGTCTTCCCTGGCTCCAGCAGCATAACCCCCAGATCGACTGGCTCCAGTCACAAACCATCACCTGGAGAGACCCGTGTCAAGACATTTGTCTGGATTCGCCTAAGGCCCTAGTAGGTGCCACACATCCGGAATCCAAGAATCCCCTCCTTCCGGACACCTACTGGGAGTTCAGAGATGTCTTCGACAAAATTCAGGCGGAGGAATTACCACCCCATCGCGCCTACGATTGCCCGATCGACCTTCTTCCTGGCGCGATTCCCCCCAGAGGTTGTACCTACCCGCTTTCCCCCCCCGAGACCAAGGCGATGAAACTTTACATACAGGAGAACCTCCAGAGAGGCTTCATTCGTAAGACTTCCTCTCCGGCAGGAGCTGGCTTCTTTTTTGTAAAGAAAAAGGATGGCACACTTTGCCCTTGCATTGATTATCGTGGCCTCAACAAGGTGACTGTCAAGAATCGGTATCCACTTCCCTTGATTGCCGAACTTTTCGACAGGTTACAAGGCGCCACTATCTTCTCCAAGCTGGATCTCCGGGGAGCCTACAATCTGGTTCGGATTCGTAAGGGAGATGAGTGGAAGACGGCCTTCAACACGCGTGATGGGCACTATGAGTACCTCGTGATGCCCTTCGGTCTCTGTAACGCGCCAGCCGTCTTCCAGGATTTCGTTAACGACGTTTTCAGAGATCTTCTGGATCAACACGTGGTGGTCTACCTAGACGACATCCTTATATTCTCCCAGAATCCCCTGGAACATACTCGGCACGTCAAACAAGTACTTCAGAGGTTGCGGGAGAACCGTCTGTTCGCCAAACTTGAAAAATGCCAGTTCCACCAGTCATCCACGTCATTTTTGGGTTACATAATCTCGGACACGGGACTCGCGATGGATCCTACCAAGGTGGAAGCTGTCTTGAATTGGCCCCGACCCCTCTCTCTGAAAGCGGTACAGAGGTTCTTAGGCTTTGCCAATTATTACCGCAGGTTCATAAAGAACTTTTCCACGTTGGTCGCACCCATCACAGCCCTCACTCAGAAGAGCGCCAATCCCGCACTGTGGTCCCCCGAGGCCATCATGGCTTTTCAGGTTCTCAAGGAAGCCTTTGTCACAGCACCTATCTTGGTGCATACTGATCCAGCACAACTCTTCACTCTTGAGGTGGATGCTTCGGACATAGGGGCAGGGGCGATCTTATCCCAAAGGAAGAACCCACAGGCCAGATTGCAACCCTGTGCATTCTTTTCTAAAAAATTCTCCGCAGCAGAACGGAATTATGACGTGGGTAACCGTGAGCTCCTCGCGATCAAGATGGCCTTGGAGGAGTGGCGTCACCTACTGGAGGGCGCTGAGTACCCGTCACCATCCTTACGGACCATAAAAACCTCTTATATATTGAGACTGCCCGCCATCTGAGTGCCCGGCAGGCACGTTGGTCCCTCTTCTTCACCCGGTTCAACTTCCTTATTTCATACCTCCCTGGTTCTAAAAATACTAAAGCTGACGCACTGTCTCGTCAATTCTCTGTAGAAGACAAAACCGAAGACCCTCATGAGACTATCCTTCCTCCTAAATGTGTCCTGTCTGCCAATACCTTTAACGCACTGACGGAGATCACCAAGGTTGAAGATCAAATCCCTCAGGGTCTCAGGGTGCCAGTTGGACGACTCTTCACACCCCCTACCTTCCGCCAGAAGTTAATGCAATGGGGGCACGCCACCAAAACAGCAGGTCATCCAGGGATCAAAAGGACTATTGACCTCTTGCAACGAACCTTTTGGTGGCCAGGCATGCGCAAGGACATTCAACATTTTGTCTCAGCATGTTCCACCTGCGCACAGAACAAGATTCCACGGAATAAACCTCCAGGACTCCTGCAACCCCTTCCCATTCCCGATCAACCATGGGAACATCTCTCGATGGACTTTATTGTCGACCTCCCCAAATCTAAGGGCATGGACACTATACTAGTAGTGGTCGACCGCTTTTCTAAACAAGCGCACTTTATCCCACTCAAAGGCCTACCCAGCGCCCCTAAACTTGCCGAGGTATTTGTGAGGGAAGTCTTCAGGCTCCATGGATCACCCCAAACCATAGTCTCTGATCGTGGGTCGCAATTTGTTTCGAGATTCTGGAGGGCCTTCTGTAAGAAACTTAACGTGGCGCTTCACTTCTCCTTTGGATACCACCCACAGACCAATGGTCAAACTGAACAAACCAATCAGTCACTGGAGCAGTTCCTTCGTTGTTTCATATCTGACTCTCAGGACAATTGGCTCAACCTACTCCCCTGGGCAGAATTCGCTCATAATAATCTCAGGAATGAGTCCACACTACAGTCTCCATTCTTTTCTAATTTTGGCTTTCATCCCTCCGCCCTTCCTCAGTCTGGGCTTAGTACAGGAGTTCCGGCCGCAGAAGAGAGGATTCGGGATCTTCGAGCTTCCTGGTCTAGGATTCAGGATAATCTCAAACGGGCCACGGCTATGCAGAAGAGGCAGGCTGATCGCCATCGTCGGAAACCACCCAATTATGCCCCAGGTCAGAAAGTATGGCTATCTACAAAGAACATACGGTTGAAAGTCACATCCCCAAAGCTGGCACCCTGATTTATTGGCCCATTCTCTATATTGGAGAGGATCAATCCGGTTACCTACCGACTGAAACTACCTGCAACTATGAAGATTCCCTCTACCTTTCATTGTTTTCTATTAAAACCGTTTATACCCAATCCTCAGATCCAACACAACGCACCTCCCCCCAGACTGGTCAATGGACAAGAAGAGTTTGAGGTACAGTCCACCCTGGATTCTCGTATCTCAAGAGGAGGGCTCCAGTATTTGGTGCATTGGAGGGGTTTTGGACCCGAAGAGAGGGCATGGATTCCGCAAGTCCAGGTACACGCTCCCAGGCTGGTTCGGGCATTTCATCTCAAATTTCCGCTTAAACCTGGTAGGGATCATCCGGAGTCCGACCCTGAAGGGGGGGGTACTGTAATGCCGCCTCCCACGGCGCCCGCTGCGGCTCTTACCTCCGCTGTCGGGGCGCGCAGCGTCCGGTCCCGTGGTCTCTCCTCTCTCCCTGCTGCTCATGCGCGCCGCCGGGGCAGACCCCCGCGCGGGTCTACAGTTCTGGCTTTTCCTCCTGGCAGACTCAATCCGCCCCTTCCGTCGCGCGCACGCGCCACTATGTCCATCTCCACTGCCGCCAATGTACTTGTTCCTCCCACACCTGTCCTGCATCCTGCCTCAGCCTATCAGCGCTCTACCTTCATCTGACATCACCGCTGGAGGTTCTCATTGGCTCCTGTCAGTGTATAGTGCTACCAGCCCTGAGCTGATTGCTGAGCATAGTCAGTCTCTAGTTGTGCTTGCTACAAGCTACTTCGCAGTCTGCTTTTGTCTTCCGTTACAGACCCTTGATGGAATCTGGACTCCCGATCTCTGGCACCCTCGAACCCCGGCTCGCCCTACGGACTTCTACCCTCTCCTCGACTTTGGCTTTGGTCCCCGACTACTCTTGATCTCTCCGACCCCGAATCTGGCAAGTACCTCTACGACTCTACACTCTCCTGTCCCCAACCAGGCTATCAACACGACTCTGCTTACCGGACCCGCTCACGCGGCTGTAGGGCGGTGATTTTCCTGTATCCCCACCTCGGCCTCGCGGTCCAGTCCGGTTTGTGGTGAGCACTCCTATAGTCCAGTGACAGTAAGTAACTAAGAAATTCTGAATTTCAAACTTCTCTTGGAAAAAGCTAAATGGTTTAATTGTACCATGGGAATTATATATTTAAGCAATCAGAGAGCAGGATTTCAATAATGCCCGGAATTTTACAGCTTTAGCCTATAATATTCAATAACACCTGGTTAACATCCCAGTTTCCTTTATCAGCATTACAATAGGTGTGTTGATTTCCCTACAAATGATAAGAGGTACCATCTAGTGTTATCTAATAATGGTCCTACAGGAAGGACAAAGAAAGAGTAAAGAGCAAGAGAGACAGAAGGAGGAGGAGGGTGGGGAAGGCGCAGTGATCCCCCTTGTTCAAATAGAAAAAACAAATAAGTGCGCACTAAAATATATACTTAATACAAAGTGTTAATTGTGATGTCAATTTAAATCAAAAAAACACACCCCACCATGTGGAAAAGGTAAATAAATATATACCAATGTAGATGAACGTCTGCTGCTGTGTAAAGGGTAGCCCAAGACCCTAGAATCTAGTAACAAAAAAACAAACAAAGCGCACAACACTCATCGTGAAAAATGTAATAAACTATGTTTATATAAAAGGTGTTTCAAGGTTATGCGTACATCAAGGTAGATTAATCAAGCATACAGCCACAGAGTGGCAGTTACCAGCGTCTGCAACCAGGAACCACCAGAGCTTCACTCTCCTTTCCACCTACAGGTAGGTGAAATGCCAGATAATTGATGACTCTGCCACAGTCTCAATGTCCTGTTAATAGCGTCAATGCGCTTAGTGGATCCTGGGGAGTGGTTGTCCTTTGCTCGCAAGTAGTACACAGGTTCCTCTGCAGACCTCACTGTGTTTCCCGATCAGTCAGGCAGCGTGACGGCGTGGTCCCGCGGGCCCTTCTGTGACGTCAGAGCGCCCGCTCTGCTTTGAGTAACAGCGTCTGCCAGTAATGATTCAGACCTCACTTGGCAACCACAGAGGCAGGCAACAGCGCGGCACATGCGCAGAAGAGGAAATCAACTCGGTGTTCAGCAAACCGTTTGACAACAATAAAATACACCTTGGAACATGAATAATAAAAATATATAGGTTGAATGGTTCACCTGTAGTATCAGTTCCAATCACAAACCCAGCCACGGGTCCCATATTTTATAAAATGACTGCTTCAAAAAGGCTGTCACTTTCTCCATCAGCATCACTTCGTTTATCCTTTTCCCAGCAGTTTGCCTGGGGGGGGGGGCTATCTTCTTCCAAGAGGCCGCCAGAGCACATCTAGCTGCCGTCAAAATAAATGAGATCAATTTTCTTATTGGGCGATCGACCCCTTCAACTGGTTTAGCTAACAGAAAAATCAGTGGATCCATAGTAATGGACACATCCATTATTTCTTTAATAATAGTTTGGATAGTAATCCAATATTTCCGTATTGCCGGGCAAGTCCACAAATATGGACCATATCGTCCCTTTGCCCGCAACCCCTCCAGCACAGATCAGACACCAGAGGGTAAATTTGTTTCAGTCGACTTGGGGTGAGGTACCAGTAAAATAAAATGTTGTATATATTTTCTTTAATAGTTGTGAATATGGAAGTTTTTGCAGCAAACTTCCATAAATCCTTCCAATCGTCCCTCTCAATTTCTATATTTAAATCCGCCTCCCATTTGAGCATATAGTCATGGTCAAGTGAAGTGACCGAAGCCTCCAATCCAGCATTTATTCTAGTTATCAAACCTTTTTGATAACTAACTCTCTTAAAATTCTGATGAATGCTGTTTCCCTGTTTCCAAATATTAATATCTGTCTACTATCTCTTTGAAGGCGTTTTGCAGGGGTAGTCCTACTTCTGGCCCAAAGATCTTATAGAATTAGGCCCTGGTGTCTTCCCATTTTTAAGTTTCTTTATGACAGCCTCTATTTCTTTCCTGATAATTGGAGCGTTAAGTTCTTGTTGCTCTTCATTCGTTATTTTTGGGAACTTTAATCCCTGTAAAAACTTGTCTTGAGCTACAGCATCCTGCTCACTGGTAGTGTACAATTTTTGATAAAAGTCCCTAAAAACTGTAAATATTTCATCAGGAGCTGATGTTAGTTCACCTGAAGCTTTACGCATCCTAAGTACAGCTGAACACCGTTATAACGCGGTCCTCGGGGTCCACCGGAAACAATCAGGATCCCGATTTTAAAAAATGGCCACCGCGATCCCTTCTCTCCTCCCCCCCAGCGGAGATTCAGGGAGGGAGGGAGAGGTGTATGTGTGTGTGTGTGTGGTGATGTGCATGAAGGGGGGATGTGATGGGCAGGGGGATGGGATGTGATGTGCAGGGAAGGTGATGTGCAGGAAGGGGGGATGTGATGGCCAGGGGTGATGGGATGTGATGTGCAGGAAGGGGTGATGTTCAGGCTGGGGGAGTGATGTGCAGGAAGGGGGGATGTGATGGGCAGGGGGGATGTGATGTGTAGGGGGTGTGATGTGCAGGAAGGGTGATGTTCAGGCTGGGGGAGTGATGTGCAGGAAGGGGGGATGTGATGGGCAGGGTGGATGTGATGTGTAGGGGTGGTGATGTGCAGGAAGGGGTGATATTCAGGCTGGGGGAGTGATGTGCAGGAAGGGGGGATGTGATGGGCAGGAGGGGTGTTGTGCAGGAAGGGGTGATGTGCAGGCAGGGGGCGTGATGTGCAGGAAAGGGGGATGTGATGGGCAGGGGGGATGAGATGTGCTGTGCAGGGGAGTATTGTGTGTGTGTCCGTCCGTTAGCAATAAAGCTTTAAAAAAATGTTTTCTTTTTTTAAAATTTTGCTTTTAAAAAACGGGCGCCACACTCACACCGCGTTACAAGCGGATCCGTGTTTTAGCGGATTGCGCTATAACAGGGTTGAGCTGTATGTGTTTTGGCTCTGTAGCTCGTCTAACTAGATTTTCTAAGAATTTACCTGCCTTCTTACCGTACTTATAAAGTTTAAGGTCTCTAAACTGGAGCTTTTTTTGTTCCTTTCTGTGTAGCCATATTTTGCATACATTCTTTGCTTCCATATATTTGTCCCTGTTTTCTGGTGTGGGATTTTGTTTGATGTGACAGAACGCCCTGTTCAGTTCCTTGCTAGATTTAATGTATTCTGCCTCTGTTTCTTTCCTATGTTTGTTCATGTATGTTAGAATCTTGCCTCTCATTACCGCTTTAGCGGTTTGCCAATACAATTTCCCCTCATTTTGGTGTATAGTGTTTGTTTCCTGGAAATAATACCAGCTATTGAGGAAGAAAGCTTTAAACTCCTCATTATTATGAAGATAAGATGGAAATCTCCAGATTCTATTTTTGTGTTCCCTAAATTTATCTCTAACCATACTGGTGCGTTGTCTGATATGATTATTTATTTATAAAATATTTTACCAGGAAGTAATACATTGAAAGTTACCTCTCGTTTTCAAGTATGTCCTGGGCACAGAGTAAAACAAATAATACATTATATCTTCAATCGCCACTGCGGACACATTGTCCATCATATGGTCACTTGTTAGAATATAGTATATTCTTGAGAAAGTTATGCGGGTGAGAGAAAAAGGTATATTCTCTCTCAGTGGGGTTAAACAGCCTCCAGCAGTCTAACAAACCCAATGTTTCTTGTAACAGCCCTATGCTTCTCTGTGCAGATCTTGATTTTCCTTTTCTCTGATTAAGATAAGATTTATCTAAAAATGGGTCACTGACAGCATTAAAATCACCCCCCACAATTAGGTTGTCTCCTCTTTCTTTCAACAATTTATCAGTTACACTCTGGAAGAGAGGTTGGCTCTGTTCATTTGGGCCATAAATATTATATATATATGTAGCCATGTCTAAGATTGGTGTACATATCTCTTTCTCATGCTGGCAGTTAACCTGGTAAGTATGCAGGATTGCCAGCAACAATCATGAGGTTTGCCCTCAAACCCTGGTGAGGTGTCATATATCCCAAAGGAAGTGACAACATGCATTGTGTCCACACTTAGTGATACAGAGCAGGTTTGTTCTCTGGGGGGGTGATATAAGACACAGCACTGCCTAAAGTTAGGAGTTCAGTTTCCTATTGTTGGGCTGCCTCTGTTCAGTGAGAGGCACGTGAAGGTTTGCAACAGTGTTGCAGTGTCTCATGCTAGCTGTGAGTCAGTGAGCATACGCAGCAGAGTTAGGCCGAGTCCATACAAGGACAGGCCGTGCTGAGCCGTGCGGACGCTCCGCGCTGAGCCCCTGCATCCTCAATGAGGATGCCTTGAGAGGGGGCTCGCGCGAGCGTCCGCAGGCGTGCGGAGGCTTTGGAGTTTTCAGCCGAGTGCCAAGCTGTTTTTCAGCGCGCTGTCGGCTGAAAACCTCCAATGAGAGTGGGGCTGCGTCAACGTCACGGCGCCGTGATGTCGGCGCCGTGACGTCGACGTCATTGCGTCGCGGGCGATTGGCCCAGCGACGTCACTGCCCCGCCTCCCTCAGTCTCCCCCCACCTCCGATCGCAGACGCTGGCTCGCCTGTATGTGCGTGGAATCGCACAGCTTCTGCAGGCGAGCCTCAGCGTCCGCGTGGTTCAGCCCGGCTCCCCCCCTCTATGGCCCGGGCCCTAGAGGAGCTGAGAGAGACAGAGCAGCTTAAGAGAGAGATGCAGAATAATGAAGTGCTGCAAAGAGATGAGCGGCTGAGCTGTTAGCTGTGAGGGGCAGCTTGCCCATACCACCATCACTAAAGATGCCCTGTTTGAATATACCTCCACTGTGTGAGTGTGAAGTTACTCAGCAGTGGATGGCACCACCAAGAAGGAGTTCCTCACCAGGACCATCTCCCTGCGGAAGCACAGATCCTGATGAGGTGGAGGCGCTGTACTGGATATAGGTAGGACTCGCACACACTACCTCAGCTGCCTGTTTGGATGACATCCCCTAATACCATCAAGCGGGAGACTCAGGAGCCCTGTTGCCTACAGGTGCACCACCAGACACGAACATGTAATGGGGACTGGTTAGACCACACGGGCCAATGTGAGATTGGGTGGGGAAAAACCCGTTACATATATGTAGCCCCCTTTCCCTATGCCTAAGGGAACTACGCAGGTAACTACGTGTGCTGCTGTACCTGTCGACTCACAGGAGGCCCAAGCCTCTGGGAGCCTGGGGTGAGCTCTTTCTCCTTGCGTGCAGCGCCTCCACCTATGAGGGATCCCAGCGTTGGCGGGACAACCCCTCACAGGAACCAATACACCGTTATATACCTCCACTGTGTGGTGTATTATTCTTTACTAAGGTTTACTGTGCTCACCACTGCTTCCTCCTCTTTTACCCCACCACTCTAATTTATATTTTTCAAAACAGGTTTTCTTAACTTTTTTTATTTATTTTTTCTAACATGTAACCGATTAGACAACAACTTTTTTTGGGGGGGGGGGGGGGGGGAGAATTAGAAGGAAAAAAAAGAATTATATAATAATGTTCTCCTAGCGAGATAACTCCTCCATTGCTTTTGAACTTTATCAACTTAATATCGCTAAATGCAACAATCCTTATATAAACAACTTTTCCTCCCAACATTCACATAATTTTATGCATTTTATGCATGTACCATCTCTCTGTAACTAGATCCCGTTAGTCCCCTTTATGAGTGCAGCCGAATTGCCCGCTTACCGAAGCCAAGAGAAATAACCGCAGTGGATATATCAGAGAGTATCCCCTCTCACATTGGCTGGCACAGCTCCTGGATGAATTGCAGGTAGGCGCCGCGTGTAGATGTCAGTGATGGCAACCGCGTTCTTCCACGCTGTGGCAGGGGCTGGAAATCACTGTTTGTTGGTGAAACAGTGCGGGCATGCGCAGAGGCGCCCGACACAGTGTAGCTGGTGCCTCAAATCCCCTGCTCCTCCGCGGTCGCGTATGCTCCAAAGGCGGCAAATTCAAAAGATGCTTTGTATCTCAAAGCCACACGCAGAGCTGGCAGTGGGTATCGGCAGCTGATGGCAACGTAGGGGTAACGGGACCACCCAACGCGTTTCGGAAGCTGCTGCCTCCTTCCTCAGGGGTAAATTGAATAAAGAAGTCCCTGTGTGTCCGTTTATTTATAGGAGACATTAAAGGTGCATATACCATATTAGAGTCCCGGTCATGCGCAGTGGTTCAAATTCAACACTGCCTCATGTATCAGCAACATCACATTGAAATACATAAAAACAATACATAAAGAGACATAAAAAGACAATCAATTAATCAAATATATACTGGTAAGATACATAAATGCATATAGATATATGATCCAAGATAATCCAAATGTTTCAAACCATCATTGTAGATATTAACATTAAAGGCTTGAAGATTTAAAGATAGACAGCATGCAATGTTATATTTTAAATAAACATCACATTAACTCAGATGCTGGTCAGTGATAAATGAAAGTGTTATAAGCAATATGTGTTTGAAAATGCATTGTCAGGGTGATATATTAATATTTTAATATTGCCAATATACAAGAACTACATATTTGTGACTTGTCTAATGTAGTACTAAATAAAAGCATAAAAAAAATGTGAAAGAAATATTAACAAAAATATTATCAAAATATCAACAAAAAAGTTTTATTTATATTTATTTATATTTTTATTTATTTGATATCTTGACCTATGAACCTGTTTGTGTCAAGAACAATAAGTGTTAGTCATAGTGATTGGTGAATACATAAAGTGACTATTTATGTGTAGTGAATATTTATTTTGACTATATAAAATAAAATGTAAATTAGTGCAATTGTGACTATATAATGTTAAATGAGTATGATGATGTCTATTTATCTAACAAAAAAGGTTTTAGGACAAAATCAACATGAGGCCTTGTGGAGCCAAAGTGCAGAGTTCGTAAATCCAAAAGGATTCACGTCTCCCTAATTGCATTGTGATATTTCCTCCCCGCCAATTGTGTGACAGCTTCTATGGCCGTACATTTCAAACCTACGGGGCTTCTTCCGTGCACCTGAGAAAATGATTCGAAACGCTGTGAGTAATTAGACCTTTTTTGATATTGTAAATGTGTTCATAAAAGCGGCGTTTGATGGCCTGGATGTCATACCCACATACTGCAGACCGCAAGGACACTCAAGGAGATAGATCACATTTGTACTGTTACAATTAATTAACTGTTTTATATTGTATATTTTTGTTGTGATTGTAGATTTAAACGTAACATTTCTAGTGCTGAATTTGCAGGCTGTACAGGAAATACAAGGAAAATACCCATTTATTGTTTTGTTAGTACGAATCTTTTGTCGTGTTAAAGGACAACTAGGAGCTAATTTTTGCCAATATTCCGAGCTTTAGTGAATATTATCTTAGGATTTAGGGGTAAAAGATCTATCAAATCCTATCCTTTCTCAGAATTGGCAGTATTTACGTAAAGTTTGTTTGATGGCTGGAGCCATCTGGTTGTATTGGGTAATGAACGGTATGTCTATAGAAGAACTATCTTTTTTTCTTTGTTGTATTGAAGAAGAGTACTTCTATCAATTTGATCTACTTCTAATATAGCTCGATCTAGGTCATTAGGAGAATAATTTCTATTAATAAATGTATCTTTTAAATCATATGCCTGCTGATGGAAAGTTTCAGTAGTTGAATTGTTACGGCTTCAATCTAGTGAATTGACCTTTAGGAATGTTGTTGATCCATGTAGGGTTGTGATGACTGTTGGCATGCAAATAGTTGTTTGCCTGGACCTTCTTAAAAAATGTTTTTGTATGTAGTTTATTATCCATACGTAAATAACTAAATCCAAAAATTCAATAGATGTATTGCTAGAATTAAAAGTTGAATTTTAGATTAAAAGGATTGTCATTCGGAGCTGCGCGCACGGGACCTCGGCTCTGCGGGCGGCACCGGGAGCTCCCACGCTGAAATAGAACAGCCAGCCGACAGCGCTCCCCACGAGTACCCACGAAGCAGGGAAACCAAGATGGCCGCCGGATCGGAAGCTTAGGCTCACCCGAGGCACGCTGCAGAACCGGAGGCGGAGGGGAGGTGTGCAGGACAGACGGAGAGACAATCAGGCTCAGCCGGAGCTGGGGAAGGGTAAGGAGGATAGACAGTTGGGGGACAACGGAGCCCTGCTACACAGAAGCTCCAGAGACACCCTGCCATTAGAGCACAGCAGGGTTCAACAAAAACAGTGCAGAAGGAGGGGTGCCCCCTCTCCCCCCCCTGGTCAGAAATACAATTACCAAAGTGGACCTTCACCCTCCCCCTCACACCAGAGCCATAATTACAGCCCCCCCCCCCCCCCTCCAAAAAAACAAACAAAAAAAAAAAACTGAGGTTGCCAATCTCTAACAGCTGCCAGAGTTTGCCGTCCGAGACCCACGGGCTTAACCAACGGCCCAACCCCATCCTGGCACAAAACTTCCTGGCAGCACAACCTGCAAAATCGCCAAAACAACAACACTCTAAAATGGCTGCCACAAATATATGAGTGCCCAACATTGAGAGCCAGAAAAGTTACACAGCCACGCTTCCCAATTTCCCCCTGCCCTCCCCGCTACAACCTATGAACACATAAACAAATCTATGTAGGAGCGTGGCCAGGACGCCGACGGAGATGGACGTGTAGCAGAGGAGCTCGCCAGACCCCCTAATAAATAAACAAATAGAGGCTCTTTCCCCCGAAAATTCCCCCTCCTAAAGCACTACCCTAGACCGCAACCCCTAGAGGAAATGGCTAACAAACAAAAATCCCAAACAGCCCAGGCTGTTAACAAGCTATTCTCCCCACGAAACTCAGAGGCGGCGGCAAGAGGCCAAGATGGCGCAGGCCCATCAGGCGCACGAGGCCCCAAACAAACTGCCCAAACGCAAGACCGGCAAGAAAGCCAGCGCAGCCGGCGGCAACACTCACCCGAGAGGACATGAAGAGCTTATGGCAGAAATGCTGCATGACCTGCACAAATCGCTAAAGGCCGATCTCAGATCAGCAGTCACTGAGCTAAAGCAAGAACTGACAGGCTAAGGGAGCGCACGGATGTACTGGAAGGCAAAATGGAGGCCTCCACACAGGCCCAAGAATTAGCTGCAAATGAGATATTCCGGCTCGGGGCTGAGGTAGAAAGTCTCCGCGACTCCCTAGAAGATCAGGAGAATCGCGACAGGAGACAAAACATAAGAATCAGAGGCATTCCCGAGTCGGTACTTCCAGGGCAGTTAAAGACTTACATCCTGGAGCTCTTCACCTCCCTATGTGGAGACTTGAATCAGACGGACCTTGAACTGGACTGGCTCACCGCTCCCTTGGCCCTAGATCAGAGGATCCAAAAAGGATGAGAGACTCATAGTCAGACTTCATAAATTTTCGGCAAAAGAAAAATAATGGAGGTTGCCCGAACCAAAGATCTCATCACATTTGAGGACAGCCAACTGCAACTTTACAACGATCTAGCCAAAAGACTGTAGATCGCCGCAAGGAACTAAGACCCCTAACCATACTGCTGCGGGACAGCGGAGTAAAGTATAAATGGGGGCTTCCCATTTAGACTAATGGTGCAGCGCAATGGAAAGATGCTCACAATTAAACATCAAGAAGATATGAGCACTTTGCTAAAGCACTAGACCTCACCCCTCCTGCCAGCTGGAGAAACGAAGGACCCAGACAAGAAGAGCCCCCAACCAGAGCCTCGGAAAGGCTGGCGGGACAGAGGGGTCAGAGGATTAAGTAGAAGAACTCAACCCACACTCTCAGCACATACAAAGGCACCATCCTCAAGAATGACACAAAGACCCCATATTACCAGCACTGCAGGAGAGATGAGCACTGCCGGAGATGACTACACCGACCCACGGGAGAGGAGAGACCAGCTGACGAGGGAACAGCACCGCTCTCAAATCTTCACAACCGCTTGCAACACCCACTTCACTTACCTGAGAAGTGAGACGGGGCTCCGATCGGCGGGAGATGGAGGGACCAGCATTCTGCGGTGGAGGGGAGGGGGGGGGCGCCGCCCCCCCCCCCCCTTTTTTTCCCCTTTTTTATTTTTTACTATATTTTTTTTTCCTCCCTCTTTCTCGCCATGTCCCCGTCCTCTTGTTGGCTACCTGCGGCCTTTCGGCTTCTTTTGGCCCCCGACCCTCCCCGTGTGGGGTCCCTGGAGGTGGAGAGCCGGACCTTCCCGGCCTTATGATCCCCGAGCCCAGGGCGAACTGCTCCGGCAACCGTGAGTATCCCTAAAAAATCCCTGCAGAGATTGACGGTGCGGACGGGTTGGGGGGGCGACGCACAGAGGCTACGCCTCACTGGCTGATGTTATCGGGTGGCCCAGCCCCGCGCCTGGAAGACCCTTGGTCTGGCCTTGCGGCTGGGAGATGGGTCGGGGATCTCCGTGGACTGGTTCTGCTGAGGAGAGCGGATCCCCCCCCCCCTCTCCCCTCCCCGGGTGGCCCCCGCGCTTTCCCCTCGGGCGATACCCATACTCACGGCCTGTGCCCCACAGCCGGGGAAGGCCTGACAGAGAAGAGTTCACCGAGCCGGGACAATTAAGTTTGAAGTTGTCACCCCGCCCACTCGCTTAGCCATAAGGAACGGTGACCTAAGACTAATGCATGATATGTGGGCGGAGGGAAAGGCTGACAAGCAGAGGCAAAAATAAGCATCAATGGCCTCGGGCTAAGGGAACTGCTAAGCACCCGCCGAAGCATATACACAAAGGCTGCGTCTAGCAGGAACAAATACCATATACAGCGATCACCGCGACAGAGTCAGATACACAAATAGAAAACAAACATCACCAACACAACATAGCTAGACTGTCCCCCCCCCTCTCCCCGGCCCTACCTATCGCCCCACCCCCCCCTCCCCCTATCCACCCCCCCTTTACCCCCTCCCCCTCCTCCCCCCTCCCCCCCCTCCCTCCCCCCTCTACCTCCTCCCCCTCCCTCCCCCCCCCTCCTCCCCCCCCTCCCTCCCCCCTCCCCCCCCTCCCTCCCCCTCCCCTCTCCTCCTCCCCCCCCTCCCTCCCCCCCTCTACCCTCCTCCCCTCCCCTCCCTCCCCCCCCTCCCTCCCCCCCTCTACCCTCCTCCCCCCCTCTCCCCCTCTCTCCCCCCTCCCCCCCCCCCCTCCCCCTCTCCCCCCCTTCCCCCTCTCCCCCCCCCTCCCCCCTCTCCCCCCCCCTCCCCCTCTCCCCCCCTTCCCCCTCTCCCCCCCCCTCCCCCCTCTCCCCCCCCCCTCCCCCCCTCCCCCCTCTCCCCCCCCTCCCCCCTCCCCCCTCCCCCCCCTCCCCCCCTCCCCCTCCCCCCCCCCTCCCCCCCTCCCCCCCCCCCCTCCCCCCCTCCCCCCTCCCCCCCCCCTCCCCCCTCTCCCCCCCCCCCTCCCCCCCTCCCCCTCCCCACCCTCCCCCCTCCCCCCTCCCCCCCCCTCCCCCCCCTCTCCCCCCCCCTCCCCCCCCCTCCCCCCCCTCCCCCCTCCCCATAGTCCCGCCTGTCCCCCCCTCCCTCCGCCCCCACACGGAGACCCCCTTCCCTCACACCGCCCCGGCACACTACCGGCCATCCCATCGACCCCCCCCCCCTCTCCCTACCTCTAAGAAGCGCCCAGCCACCCCTAGGACAGACTAAGAGAACTTCCCCCCACCACACACTTAGACACACTACAACACCCCACCCAAAGAGCACATAGTACACAACCTAGAAAAAGAGCTAACATAAATTACACTCTGTTTACACAAGGCGGTGAGGCAAAACAAAACATCAGGACAATGTTAAAGTCTGCTTCAAACTGGTTTAGAATGTTATCTAGCACTAGATGATGCTATGTTGCGTGAAATGTTGTTGAGTTATGTTATGATAAGTTAAATTATGTTATATTATGCCAAAAATGTAAGATCCACTAGGGAGTGTCTCTCCCAGACAAAAATGTGATGATACCCTGGATATATGATATATGACTGCTCATGTAACAGGTACTTAATAAAACTAACACCATAGACTCCCCCCCCTCCCTTTTCCCTCCCTCGCCCCCCCTCCCCCCCCTCCCTTCCCCTCCCTCCCCCTCACCCCCCCTCCCTTCCCTTCCGTGCTTACATCCTTCACCCCACCAACCCCCCCCCCCTAGACAGCCATATAACGCTTTCCCCCCCCCTCCTCTCGCCCCCCCCTCCCCCCCCTCCCGCCCCCCTCTCCCCCCCTAAAGTCGGTCTTTCCCCCCCCTTCCCCCCTCCCTCCGCCCCCACACGGAGACCCCCTTCCCTCACACCACCCCGGCACACTACCGGCCAGCCCCTCGACCCCCCCCCCCTCTCCCTACCTCTAAGAAGCGCCCAGCCACCCATAGGACAGACTAAGAGAACCTCCCCCCACCACACACTTAGACACAACTACAACCCCCCACCCAAAGAGCACATAGTACACAACCTAGAAAAAGAGCTAACATATAAAATACACTCTGTTACACAAGGCGTGAGGTAAAACAAAACATCAGGACAATGTTAAAGTCTGCTTCAAACTGGTCTAGAATGTTATCTAGCACTAGATGATGCTATGTTATGTGAAATGTTGTTGAGTTATGTTAGGATAAGTTAAATTATGTTATATTAAGCCAAAAATGTGAGATCCACTAGGGAGCCTCTCTCCTAGACAAAAATGTGATGATACCCTGGATATATGATATATGACTGCTCATGTAACAGGTACTTAATAAAACCAACACCATAGACTCCCCCCCCCTCTCTTTTCCCTCCCTCCCACCCCCCCCCCCCTCCCTTTTCCCTCCTCCCCCTCACCCCCCCCTCCCTTCCCCTCCCTCCCCCTCACCCCCCCTCCCTCCCCCTCCCTTCCCTTCCGTGCTTACATCCTTCCCCCCACCAGCCCCCCCCCCTAGACAGCCATATAATGCTTCCCCCGGCCCCCCCCTGTGTCCCCTCCCCCCCTCCCCCATCTAGTTACCAGCAAATATAATAATTGGCGGGGTTCTAAAATTGAATAAAGGTGACGAATGGGAAAGGAGCCACACAACAGTAGCTAAGGGTCTGGCCCCCCTCTGTGCGACCCAACCGTCGGATCCAGACACACCCCAGAAGGGCGCCCAAGCCCAAACGCCGGTCGTCCAAAGACCAGGCGAAACCATTTCAGGACCAAAACTGGCCCTACTTCTATCTTTTCTCCACCTGCTGGTCCTGTCCCAGCAGATCTTTACCCCCCTCCCCCTCCTCTCCACCCCTCTCCCCCTCCCCAAAGGCAAACCCAGCACACCCCCCTAGAAGGAGGCCCAGCCCAATAGGCGACCTCAATCATACAGGGTCTTTAGAATATAAAAACAAGGTCTCCCCTAGTGGGAAAGGAGGGACCCCAAGACCCCGAACAACTAGAAACCAACAATGGCCACTAAGGCCCCAATTAAAATCCGTTCCTTGAACGTTAAAGGACTACAGAATAATCGAAAAAGAAGGCTAGCTTTCATGACATGAAAAAATCAGGGGAGACATTATATTCTTGCAGGAGACCCACTTCACATCACAAGACCCCCCAAATTTATTCAAAAAATTCTTCCCAATGTGCTTTTTTGCATCATTTAGTAGCAAGAAAAGGGTGTAGCTATCCTGATCAGACAAGGCACCCCATTTAATCATGTCAAAACAACGGCGGACCCAGAGGGTAGATTTCTAATGGTATATGGCTCCCTTGCGGGCTCAGCAATCGTTCTAATCAATGTGTACGCCCCAAACGAGAACCAAACAGAATTCCTACAAACTGTTCTCGAGGGCGTTGACCCGGGATACCTGTCATCGATAATAGTGGGAGGAGACCTAAACATGGTCTTAAACCCCTCCGAGGACAGATCAACCACAGTGGGCCCCTCCCGTACAACCCACTCCAGATCAAGGGGAAAAGGTTTAGGGACATCATGAGCGAATTCTCGTTAGTGGACATTTGGAGAACCCAACATCAGGGCCAGAGGGACTATACTTTTTACTCAGCGCCTCACCAGACTTACTCTCGAATAGACCACTTTTTGACCACCAAAATGTGTTGGCGGCAGCCATAGAATCAGACATTGGCTCAATCACATGGTCAGACCATGCCCCGATCACCCTGACACTGTCAATCCCCTTTGAAAAAACAACAACCTATGCATGGAGACTGAATGATTCACTACTTAATCACCCAGAGATTGAGAGAGAGATAAGATCCTCACTTAAGGACTATTTCTCCCTCAACGTGGGAACAGTCTCCTCTCCAGCAATCCTATGGAAGCCCATAAGGCAACTATCAGAGGGAAATTTATTTCCATCGCATCCCACAGGAAAAAAGCCCGCCAAACGCTAATTAAAGAACTCACAGATATATAAAAGTAATAGAGCAAGCTCATAAAGCAAATCCATCAAAAAAAGTATACAAAACATTAATAGAAGCTAGAACAAAACTTAGACAAACCAGCTGGAAGACGTTGAAAGGCCCTCAAATGGACCAATCAACAATATTATGACAAAGGGAACAAAGCTGACAGACTATTAGCCAGTAAATTAAGAGGGATACAAAAAAGATCCAGATAACGGCGATCAAGAGTAGGTCTGGTGAAATCCAATATAGTGAAAGCAAAATAGCAGCAGAATTTACTAATACTACACAGAACTATACAACCTAAGAACTAAAAACGGCCGACCCGAACCGATAGCGTCAGAAATTATAACTCAATATTTAAATAAATGTCAACTCCCTCACTGACGGAGGAGGAAAACACAGTCCTTAATGCTGAGATTTCAAAAGAGGAACTGAAGAGGCGGTCAAATCACTAAAGCTCACTAAGTCTCCTGGCCCTGACGGTTTCACAAATGTCTACTATAAAAGATTCTTGCCGACCCTATCCACGCATCTGCTAAAAACATTCAACCATTTCATGGAAGGGAACCAAATCCCTCCAACAATGTCTCTAGCCAATTTGGCAATAATACATAAGGAAGGCAGAGACCCGATGCAATGTGGAAGCTACCGTCCAATCTCCCTCCTCAACAGTGATCTCAAGCTGTATAGCAAAATTTTAGCAAACAGATTAAACCCAATATTACCGAGGTTAATTAACATTGATCAGGTAGGATTTGTTACGGGGAGACAAGCCTCTGACAACACCCGAAAAATAATCGACATTATCGATCATGTCCACCTCACAGGCACCAAAGCACTACTGTTAAGCTTAGACGCAGAGAAGGCGTTCGATAGAATATACTGGCAATTTCTGGACCAGACTATGTGTAAATTTGGCTTTAAAGACACATACCTAGAGGGGGTCCGTAGACTATACCAAAATCCATCAGCAACGGTAAAACTACCAGGGGGACTAACCAAAGATTCGAGATAACTAATGGGACTCGACAGGGTGCCCCCTATCTCCTCTCCTCTTTGCGCTAACGATAGAACCACTGGCTTCAGCAATACGACTCAATAAAGACATCCAGGAATAGATATTGGAAATAGGCAGCATAAAATTTCTCTATTCGCAGATGATGTCATCTTAACCCTCTCCAAACCCCAAACTCATTACCCAACCTTCAAAAAGAACTCCGAGACTTTGGAAAAATCTCAGGATATAAGATAAATAATGACAAATCAGAAGCCCTGAACTTAAGTCTGCCAGAGCCAGAGGTGAAACTCCTCAAACTAAACTTTAATTACCGTTGGAGTTCCTCTTGTATCAAATACTTGGGAGTTAAGATATCGAGGACCTACCAATCACTATATAAACATAACTATCCGACCTTGTTCCATAAAATCAAACAAGATTTGGAAAAATGGGGAGGATACCAAATATCATGGATCGGGAGAATGATCTCGGTCAAAATGAATATACTCCCTAGATTATTATATTACTTCCAGACTCTCCCGGTCCACATCCCTGGCTCAGAATTGAAAAATATTCAAAAATCAATCTTCCATTTTATTTGGCAAGGTAAAAACCTAGAGTCCCCAGGTCAGTTCTCTTGGCTTCAAGGGGGAGAGGAGGACTGGGAGTTCCAGACATTACGAAATACTATCTGGCCGCACAATTGAGACAGGTGGTAGTCTGGAACGCAAGCCCAAATCATATTGCTGGCTGGATATAGAAACGCAATATGCCGGAACGCCTTCACTGCGGCTTGCCTATGGTCCCTGAGCAGGGAGGACATGCAAAATAACAAATTCAAATTAGGCCCAATGAGACACACTTGGGAGACCTGGACGAAAAGCAAACTCAAGTACAAGCTCACATCGCCACAATCCCAACTCATACCAATCCACAGAAATCCGAAATTTCCACCTGGCTGTGAGCCCAGACAATTTGACCAATTTCAAACCAAAAACATTAAAACGATTGCCGACCTCCTGAGCCTCGGGAAGTTCCTGAGCTACCAAAATCTACAAACCAAGTATGACATACTAGGACTGAACGTGTTCAAGTACCTACAAATTCGGCACTTTCTCCAAACATTATCCCCAACATTGGAATTTCCCCCTCTCACAGGTTTCGAGCGACTTTGCAGCGAAACAGATCACCAGAAAGGTCTAATAACACAAATTTGCACAGAGCTAGGAGGGACTACAGAAGTCCCCACGCATGACTACATGCTGCATTGGGCAGCAGAATTGGATATAGTTATAGACCGAGAGGACTGGGAAAGTATTTGGGAAAATGCCTCAGGAACTTCCATATGTACCACAATCAAAGAAAACATCTACAAAATACTGTTCCGCTGGTATCTCACTCCAGTCAGAATAAATCAAATTTACCCTCTGGCATCCGATCTATGTTGGAGAGGCTGCGGTCAAAAGGGGGACATGGCCCACATTTGGTGGACATGTCCGGAAATTCAGAAATACTGGGAAACAACACAAAAATTAATAGAGGAGGTCACAGACCTCAAAATACCTGTTGAACCGCTGACCTACCTGTTGGCCAGGCCCTAGACTATCTGGACCGACCAACAGGAAAATTAGTCTCCTTCATCCTCACGCGGCTAGGTGTGCGGTGGCAGCCGCCTGGAAGAAAGTGTCTCCCCCCTCGAAACAACAATAATAAGAAGGGTGCAAGAAGTAATGGACATGGAGAGATTGTCTGCTTTCCTTAAGAGGTCTTCTACCTCATTTACAGCAATTTGGACCCATGGTACACCTATTGGCGCATATAAGACGAAACGCCCCTAACAAACTAGAAGCCCAATCCACATTAAAGCCCAAACCAAAATCACCAAGGTTCTGGGATCATGACCACCCCCCGCTATACCCTTTGTACCCTCTCCACCCTCCCCCCCCCCCCCCCACACCCTGCCCCCCCTTCTCTACTCCCTCTCTGTTTCCATACTCGCGCCTCCCTGATGGACTTCATGAGATCAGGGAGGCGTTGAGCTTTTCTTTTCTCTTTTCTCTCAAGAAAAAGAAAAAAATGTACATTAGGCTGACATATTGTTTATACCGTACCTAGCATGTAATTGTTTAACTGCCTAATAAAAAATTTTGGAAAAAAAAAAAAGGATTGTCATTCATGTACAACTGAAAAAGTTCTAATTGATGCGTGGAACCTGACCAAATAAAAATGATATCATCTATGTAGCGCCGCCAGAGTACCAGGCTTGCCCCAAAAGGACAACCGACCAGATGTATTGATCTTCCCAGTTGCCCATGAATAAGTTGGCATAACTGGGAGCAAACCTGGTACCCATAGCGGTGCCACATACCTGTAAATAATAAGATTTATTAAAATGAAAAAAATTGTGTGTT